>NC_142246.1:23787702-24090665 GCF_052056855.1 Sturnus vulgaris
TAAAAATCTATGGTGCTATTGAAGTAGAAAACTTTGAACACTAACCATTTTGATTTGTCAAAATATTGTAATTTCACAATCTAACTTAAATGTAGTTCCTTAAATCTCAGCTACACATGAGAAATGAGTCATGAATTTAAATGGAACAGATTAAAGTCTAGCCAAAAATATGCATAATTTACACAGGAGATATTGATCTTGTCTGTCCTTTATACTGTAGCTATATGTAATACAACATGGCCACAACTCTCAACAGGGCAGGCTCAGATGAAAGAGAAAAGATTCCAGTAAAAATACTGTGTTTCATGGTGAAAGCCCATGCACCTGCAGAGCGTGTATTCGTTTTATAATATCTGTAGTTCCAGTTCCCACGTTTTCTGTGTCATTTTAGGGGGGAGTCACTTTGCATTCTTTGCCCAGTATACATAGCCTGGCCATTTCTGAGATGCATTAGAGTAAAACATATTAGGTAGGTGCTAGGTAGGAACACAGAAACAGACAAAAGGGTATTGTTTCAAGGAAGAGAATGTCCCTAAATGTAGGTACCTGAAATTGCATACTTACCTGGACATGCCTAGCTCCCACAAACCTTTCTCTTCCATCTCTGTTACTATAAGTGCCTATTTGTACAGACCTTCCACAGATTTCAAATGTGTCAAGATCTCCACTAGCTGGCTAACACCATGCTCCACGGATTTGTTTGGTAATGGTGATAGTTTACAAAATATGTAAATGTATGTATGCTTCTGGTGTGTGTAAATATATATATATATATATGTTCTAAAATCCTGCTTTTTGAAGATTTCAGTAATACACTGTCAGGATACTGGCTATGGGGAAGAAAAATGTGGGTGTTTCAGGGAGCCTTCCCAATCTCATACTTGCATTTACTCTTCCATGGTGCAGCCTGTCTCAGTTCCTGAGATCTGGTCTCCAGTCTCTGCACATGCCCTGGGGATGTGGAGAAGCAATAGGCAGGGTTTCAGTTGAACCAGGCTGTTAAGCAGACCTTGCCACACAGAAAGAAGCTGCTTGCACATTCATTTCTATACTTACTTTAAAAAAAATGCTTAAAATACTGTAGAAATGCTTATGTATAATTCATTATCTTCTTTCCTCAGGTCTGCTTTTCCATTTGTTGGGATAGTACTTATAGAGAGAAGATTTAATGTTGAGCTCCGACCCATTGGTTCTATATTTCATACAGTGAATCATAAGCTTTGTTTCTCGAAATAAGAAGGGATTATCTCACTTGTTTTTCTAGGACTTGGCACTCTCTGAACAAATTATCGTTTTGCCACTGACCTGCTGTCATCCTAAGATCTTTATATGGTAAAATATTCTTCTCACACAACTCCCATGCTGCTCCCAGAAGAGTCATGTTTGTATATGTGTATGAGCTTTTGGGGATGTAAGTTGATTCTCATAGTCTGTTTTAACTTTGATGCTGACCTTTCTTTTTATAGGTTCTTTGGTTTTTTCTACCCCTTCTTCACTTTTTTTCCCTTATTTTCCTTAATCTGAAATATTTTGTCCATAATGTGCCTTGTTTGGACTAATTTTTGTAATCTTAGTTGATCCTCTTACCTTTCTCCCATCCATTTCACCCTTGACTAGTCTTTTCTATTGGCCAGTTTCTCTCTTGTTGGCCTGAGATGAAATCTGCTAATGTGAGAGTCTAAGAAAAGAAAGAATGTTTATCATAAAATGGAAGAGTTGATGCTGGTTGGAAAAAGCCACGGGGATGAGGAAAGACAAGGTAAGGATCTGTATACATGGCAAGACTGAGAAGATTCACTGCTCATGAAATCACCAAAACAATGTTGTAACAGGGGATGAAATCATATGGACAATGACTTTAATTCCCACTCTAAGGTGATCTCCTACTAGGTAAAGACATTAAGATAAGCAACTGAAAAACATATGAGAAAAACCTGCTGTGCTTTTCACTTCAAGGGAAAAAACACATTCTTGCAGAATATCCAACTGTTTTGTTTTATTTTTAAAGTATCATTTCTGTTTGTCGATACTCTTTTACAGCTTGTATCTCCTAAACAGTGCAATAGTTAGATTTGTACAGTTTTCTGCCACCATGTTTGTAGACAGTGAAGAAAGGCAAGTGATAATATAAAAATCAGCCTTGAGGTCCAATAGAAGGTGATATTGGTTGACCCTAGCTGAGCTGCAAGGAGGCAGTCAGGAAGGGCTGAAGTGGGGTAGTTAGCAAAGTGCTCTAAGAAAATGATAATACTGAAAGTAGGGCTAGAGACACACATGACACTTATTTGGTCTGAAGCAAAGGTGATATATTATTTTACTTTTTTTTTATAAAACGAGGGGTAGAACAGCAGCTTTCAGTGAGATAGGTAATTCATTGAAGGAAATGTACCAGACTTGTAATGCTGAGACATGCCCTGTGAAATGAATGTCAGGTGAAAACTGGAACTGGAAAGAGATCTAGTGAAGTTGGTAATTTAGTTAAAACATCAGCTAAATTTTTTTTTAACAGAGAACAGAACTGGTGAATGATAATTGATGGCAACAGCAGATGTAAGTTTAAGGCTCTAACTGGCATCATCCTCTGGGATGTTTAATAAGTTATTCTCTTATTCTCCAGGTAACATTGAAGTCCAAATGACTGTCCATAAAAAATAAGAAACAGTATTTTCATACTACCTACCCTGGTATGTGAATTTACTTACTGTGGCTTTTAAAGCTGAAGGAGGCTTGAGATTAATCAATTAGGGCTCATAGACCTTCAGTCTTTGTATAATCTTTAGAAGAATGGCAACAAATGATTGTCATTTTCAGGCTTCGTAAGAGACATTAATGAACCTTTAGAAGGTTCAAGTGCTAGATGATGTGATCTTACAAAGCCTGCCTTGTCCTAAGGCATGTCTCTGTCCATTTCTATGTTTCTCATGCTACTTGCTATATTTTCTTTTTACTTGTGCATGTGCATTTTCAGAACAAATAGGGAGCCTTCATGGATGACATTTCCTCATACTTCTATGAGCAGAGCAGCCATGCTTTAAAAGCAAAGTTATAAACAGTACGTAAGGCATCTGAAAACCCAAGAATAGGCTTTCATTTTGTTAGGACCTCAGCCCCAGTTTAGCAGGTGTCTGTCATGCCAGAAATGCATGAAGAACAAAGTAAGCCAGGGTATGCACACCTTGTGTTCCTCCTTGAAAAAGTGTGGTATGGACATACCTGAGGCCTCTTCAATGCAGATGCAGCTGGGGTGGGTGGAAGGGCATTACTGAGCCTGGGGAACTGGCAGAAAGTTGTGTGATCCTACCAAAATGAAATATATACACGGCCTATGGCCAGTTCTGGTGCCTTCATAGATCATTGTGTCTGAATGTGTTGATCTTTATTATGGCATTTTGCTCCCCTTGAGCTTCTAATAGGAGGTTGAATACAGCACTTAAGTGAAAAATGAGCAATAAAGCTGTTGGTAAAGTAAACAAAGCCAGTCTCAAAGCACTATTAATCTTTCATGGACTACCTGATATATATATATATATATATATATATATATATATATATATATATATATATATATAAAAATTAAATGTATATATTAGCTGCAAGAGGATGTTCCTGCAGTGTTGCATGTGTCCCACTCTAAACTTAAGGACTCATATTAACCCTTATAAAACAAGATTTTGAAGTTCAATGACAAGAGGACGAGCAGCAGTAGACTACTAGCAGTAGTTGGATGACTAGAAAGTCCTGACTAGGAGTTCCTCCCATACTTGGAGAAAACTTTGTAGATCCCTCTCTATAGTGCTCACTGGGGGAAGCAGTGATTGAGGAACTGGTGAGTTATTACTGTGAAAAGTAATCTTTTGTCTAAATTTGTGACTTTGAGTCATCCTTGCTTCCTTTGATTATTACCATAAAAGATTGTCATTAATTTGGTGGCAAGCAGAAGCCTTACATCAAGGGCTTGAAAAAATGATCATTATCCCAAGTAATTTTGAACTCAATATTCATCTCCACAGCATCCTCCAAATAGTAATAGGAGAACAAGATCAAATATGCATTCCAGATGGAGGATTGCCTTTCACTTTGAGCTTCCATGTGGAAGATCCTCCTCTTCTGTGAACAGTTTCTTGCAAATTTTTTGTAATTCAACAGGCATGCATCACCTCCCTCTTCACCTTGTTTATTTTCACTTCAGTAGAGAGAACATATGCAGTGATTTCAGGCAGTAAGGTCTGACTACAGGAATGAAAGCGGATCAGACACTACATATATCATGCATTTAAAATCAAATCAAAATCATATTCTGTTTGAGGTCACAGTGCAAGTATTTTTTTGTAAGTACATCTCTGTTTAACTACTTTTCAAACCTAAAATTATATAACAAGAAATAGTACAGCAATCACCGGTTCTTTCTGAACATGACCAAGTGACACTTGTACAAAACTCTTTTCTTTAAATCATTGTTAATTTGTCAATTTTGCACTGAAGTTTTAGTTGGAGGTATGGTAGAAATAGATTTAAGTTGGACATATATAGAAATCCTATCATATATATCAGAAGCAGTTATCTGCATTGTGTAAAAGTGTCATAAATAGAAATTTGCAATTTCTGTGAATCCTTTAAAGGGTGAGTAAATGACACAGAGCACTTTGGACTGGCAGGCAGAATTATTCTATATACACTCCATATAATCTGGGTTTTGATCAAAGTTTTTTCCATAAATATATAAAAAGGTAATGTAGAATGAGACCAACACAACTAGCTTTACATTAACTGTATTCTAAAACCTTTTGTGTTTTTGGATAGCATAATTAATGGGGGATATTTACTATAAATGGATGATTTGCAGAAAAAACATTTAATAGCTTTAGTTTAAAACTAGATGTATTTATTCATAGCAGTTAGGAATGCAATGAAATAAATTCTTAAACCCTAATTTTTTTTTTTTTTTTTTTAGATTTTGCGGGAATTTGAAGAGAAAAGAGGGAATCCCTAGGCTTCCCTATTGGTCACTGCTTGAGCACGAATATCAGGTTAGAAGGGCTTTTGGTCCCCTGAGTTGATACCTCCCTTTTTAAGGTTTTTAAAAAGCAGTTTCAAAAAAACTGATTTTTTTCTCTTTTATGAAATACTAAATCAATTTCGCTTCACAAGGAAGTTGCCACCCTTTCAGTTGAAACACTAGAAACTAGAAACACTTGGGAGGTATAATAATGCTCTAGTATAAAGAAGAGTGAGTTATAAATTTATGTTGTAAACACCTGGACTCATTTTATAGAGTGTCTTTTGCTCTTATATAATAAAGATAATCTAGTTACTATTAAACAATAAAGATAATGGAACCCCTATTCTCAGTACATCTGAAATGCATTCGTTTTTGAACTTGTGTGTTCAAAAACTACTGTATTATTATGCTGTAAATTTGACTACAGAAGTAATGAAACATTCTCTCATGTGTGCCACTACTGTATTTCTTTTTCGTGACTGCAAAAATCTTAAAACATTCTTTTAATCTCTGGAGGACTTCAAAGATTAAGGTAAAGTAATAATGCATGATGTGCTTGAAAACTTGGTTAAGTAAAAGTAGCATTGAGTTATTTATTTTTTTTCAGTGCTGTTGATGTTTTTGCCATACTAGGATTTGCAACAAATAGCCTGCTTCTGCAGTTTTAATTAAATGTGACTGGCTTAAAATGTGAAAGTGGTAAACAGGAATTACAAATTAGTTTTTGCCTGAGGATGGAATTTAGAACTTGTCACTTAGAGACACATTTTTAACTTCAGATTGGCTGTTTCAATACATAGGATATGAACTAAACCCAAAAAAGATACTCAGTCACTTGTGGACTCATAGAGCTGAAAAAATATTGAAGGATACATATTAAAAATTTTTGACAAGCATTACAAATTCTTTTGCAGTCTATAAAGATTTTGCTTATAAAGCCAGAGGGGGTCTCTGTGCACCAATTTCCATTATTCAGCCAGCCAGCTCTGCCAATGGAACATTGACTATCATATTAACATTGTCAGAGAGCTTTGCATTAGAAATGTTTCACAAACCTGGTGGTAATGAGGTTTGCTTGCCAGACGTGGGGTCCATCTTACTGTTAAAACAAGGAGGAGGCTGTGCCATGGGTGACTTGTTGCTCAGCATTGTGAATTCATTAGTTCATCTGTAAGCACCTTATTTTTGTAACTGTGATGAAGAGAAGTTGTATTCATTTATCTGCTAGAGCTTCCTCTGTGTCTCCTTCAGCAGTGAGAGCTGTAGTCTCATGTGGGTCTCAGCCTCATATCCTGTGAGAATGATCTCAGTCTCATATCCTGTGTTCCACCTTGAGCTTTGCCCAGGCATTGCAGATAACTGATAGCTTCAGAGATGTGTAAATATATTTGAAACTGAAAAACCTGTCTCCAAGTTGGTGTTTGTATATAACTACAGCTGGCAACGTATATACTCAAGGAAAGGGAAGGAAAGAAAGGTGTGATGTTTCTTACAATCTCATGCCTGAGAACAGTGTGGTACGATTTATCATTTCTTCCACCTGCCATATAAATATTTTTTTCTTCTACATCAATGTCAACTTGCAGCCTTTATTCTACAAAGACAGATCGAAATATGATTTGCTTTCTTAGAGTTGGAGGGACTCCCCATAATGACCAACATTATGCTTGTACTTACAGGTCTGAGCAAGTAGGCACTTGTCTGTTGGCAAGGTGTTTAGTTTCTGCCTCAGATAAATAGCTATGCTTCTGTCAATTCATAGCAGTGAAAAAATAATGTGGGCTGTTCAGCATCTCCTATGGCAGTGGCTACTGGAACGCTGGGAAAGTACAAAATAGGCAGATATACTGTTATTGGAGGAATATTGCCATAAAGTCTGAGACTTCTGTTTATAAGTTTGCTCTACCTTTTTGGGTGGTTTTTTTTTTTTTAATTTTTATTTTTATTTTTGGTTTTTGTTTTGCCTCTCTTCCCTTTTTTAAGTTCTGGTTTCTTGGTAGGCATCTACTCAAATGCCTATATTTATAGTTGTTGTTATCATAAAAATTTAAAACTTCATTTAAAAAACCGAAAAATTTTCAGGAAATACTACTATGGTTGCATTATCACTTTTTTGTTTGTTTTTGTTTCTAGGCAAGCCGTTGATTTTCACATTTCTTCTTCACAAACTTGTGAATTTCTTTTGAATTATTCTTAATATTCTTGATGCATTTTAAAAACTTCTTACATTTGCTGCTATTGCCTTTTGTAATTATGATTTTTCTCTAAGAAGTGTAGTATATAGTCTAACTTACATTTTTTCTATTTTACTCACTGTGCATGTAGCAGTGAAAACCTGCTCTTATTGTCTCATATCCCAAGCATATTAAGACCTGGATTTTTAATTGAATTCTAAATATCTAAGCTACCACAAAAGTTTCTGTCTCTCATGGCTTTATATGGCATTGCAACATTTATTTGAAGAATCTCAACAAAGATTTCCTTCCTGGGTTTGTTCCATATACACCTTTCTGGTATTATTAATAAGATTAAAATTCTCTTTCTGGGGAAAAAACCCCAAACAAACAAGTAAAATTTGAAAACACAAAAATTTACAAGTCCACCGCAAAAGCTTAAACAGCATTTTACCTCCTAAATTTTTAAGCCAGATTATCTTATTGCTCAGCATTTATCACATAAATAATGACCCAGCCACTGCTTCTCCATGAATTATTTTCTTGCCTGTAATGTTGTCAGAATTCTTTGTGTGCTCTCTTTCTTGTGCAGTGTGTGAGCACTTGGGTTCAAGAAGAACTTTGTCCATTTACATATGAATATTCAGTCTTTGAGAATATTCAGTCTTTGAGTTACTATGAATTCCGTGCTAATATTTATAGTTTCTTGTATTATTGTTCTACATGTAATCACAACCATATTTGTTACATTGGTTTTGCCATCAGATACCTCCTAAACAGTTCTGGGATATCTGATTCCAGAATAAGGCATAACATGCCAACTTTATAAATCTGAAAGGTTGAATTATATGTGGTAAGTGTGAGTCCACAGATTGTAAAGCTCTCTAAAATAAGCTTTCTGTGTCTATTATCTTTGCCTCAGAACTTTGCAGAAAAAATTTCCTCCTAAGTTCTCTTAATAGAGAAAGTCAATGACTTTCTGTGTGTAGCCCATCTATCTTCTTATTTTCTGTATTCTTCCTATTGTACTTATTTCTTTACCCCTGTTTTTCAAATAGTGCTCCAGTCAGAATGAGTCATTGGCCAAGGACAACTACTGCCTAATACTGCAAGAGCAAATAAGGAAAACAAAACCAAGGAAAAAAAATATTCAATTTGTTTCCTAGCAGAGACACAAATCTTTAATAATGTTTTCATTGATTATACTTGCTCAGCATTTACACTAACAGAAAAATTATTACAGTCTGTAACGCAGAACTCAAGCACTGATGAGTGGTATACTGCATCTATGAGCTACTTAATTAGAAGTAATTATTCATAGACTTCTCTGATGAAAGACCTCATTATTACAACAATCATATCACATAGGTTGTCAGTGTTTGCTGAAATACCTTGCCTAATGGATGTGTGGAAATTGCTTGTGATTTTAGTTTAGGAAAAACAAAGATTAGAAGGAAGTCCTGAAATGTGGTCTTGCAGGATGTTCCCACTGCTCTGCATGAAGGCAGTGCAGCAGATTGCACAGCCCCTCCACAGGAGTGTGGGGCAAGGACAGACTGCTGCCCAAGTGGGCTGTGACAGATGCTCTGCTCCTAGGGAGGTGTGGCAGGACCTCAGGAAGGGATGCAGGACAGGTTTGGGAGAATGGGAGCAGGGGAGTGACAGCTCTGTCCGCAGGCAGACCTCTGCAGACTGCCTGAGGGATCAGGCTGAAACCTTTCAGGGAGGTTCTTTAGAGAATGTCAGGTATTGCTAAAAGGCATTAACTCATGCTAGCAGATGTTAACTTGTGGGAGGCAGGAGGATGACAGCAAGGGTAGCAGGCTCTTGGAGGGAGCTGGAGAGCCAAGCCTGTCTCAGGGAATGTGAGAGTCCTCACAGTGAAAGCCATGAAAATTCCTGGTACTGCACATTTGCTTGCAGATCCAGATGAGATGTTGAGTTTGTTAGAGCACCACTACCTTAATCAGCCCAGAAAATTTTTCCTTTTTGATGTTACAACATCTGAGGCAGGAAAACCAGTCTATTCATCTATTCTTGGAAATGAAGGTAAGTTTACCTGAGTGATTCTGTGGATTAGCTAGAATCATGGAGTAAGATCTCAACCTGTCTGAGCAGTAAATGATCTGAACTACTTTCTGCATTCAAATTGATGATGATGATCAAGTCAAGCTGCTGAAGTATGTCACTTATTCTTATTATTAGGGGTGAGATCCATTGACTGTTCAGGCAGGGTTTCATCTGGAACTAGGGTTAACTCTCTGGCACATATCCATAAATGTCTGGTAAGGACAAAGCCCCAGCTGGTTGTGGTGGTGATTGCTAGATCACTGCCTATAAGCTTAGTGCTGCTTGGGATGTGAAGGTAAGAGTTACTCTCACATGAAAATGCAAGTCACAGAAATGTGGGGATAGAGGGAGAAAAGGAGAGACTTCAGGATGAAGGGGAAAGGAGGGGAAATGGATCAATCCCCTTCTCTTGTTCTGAAAAGAACATAAGATACTTTGTGCAGTTAGCATTGTTCATTTAATGGAAAACATTTAAACAATTTCAAAGTTTTTTGTTAAGTTAGTATAAAACAGCAGTGCCTAGAATAGCACACCATTATTAATTCTGAAATTGTTTCAAAGTCCCCCTTTTCCTCCCACTCCACACATTACATAGACACAGTTACTGTTATTTTTATGCTTAACTCCCAGTATATCTGAAAATGAACAATGAAGTATGCTCATATAATAGAATCAGGAAAAGAAACATACAGTATTGAATTCTGCTTCAGGTACAAAGGTCTATAGCATGTCTCTTTGAGCTCTAGGTTTTAACTGGTTCAACTGAAGGTAATAGAAGTCCTTTAGCTTTTTCAGTAGTCAAAAATACAGAAATAAAGAAACAAATTTCTATTGATTTGATTGCATGAAATATTGCACAATCATCTGCTTTTCACAGGAGTAGATGTAGAACTATAGAATTTCATCCAAGCCTGTCATCTTGTAAGTGAGAAGAAGTCGATTTTGCCCAAGAGCTCTTGCCATGGTGTTGCTGTGTGTCCTGCTGATGCAGAGCTGGCAGCAAACGTGAAGGCCCCCATGGCATGTGCAGAACTGGAGGCAGGTGTGAGGCTGGAGCAGCCCCATGGCATGGGCATTCCCTGGGATGAAAACCCTCGTGTGGCTGGCTGTGGACACTGCACGGCACTGGAGAGGGCAGCCCGAGAAGCCTCATCACCATTTCCCTCCACTATGACCAGATTCAGCCCAAGTAGATGCTATGAGCTGTCTCTGAAGGAAGGGTTGGCTACCAGAGAAAGGGTAGAAACTGCACAATCACTCCCGTGTTTCTTTCTGTGAGCTCAAATGGGGATGAGTTCAGCACAATTTGATCTTGTGGGATTTTGTTTTCCCTAGATATTCGGGAATGGTCGTCTGAGGCAGAGCTTATAACCAGTCAAAACAACTCTTAGCTTCACACAGAAAAAGTATTTGTGCTTATATCTGTGACTGAAATTGAATTCACTTACCATGAGTCAAATATGAGTCATGATGAATAAAAGCATATTTCACAATTGTCTTGTGATTATTTGCTCTTTCTGAAAGTCTTGTGTATATGCTTGGCAACTTTTTTTCCTAGTGTATCAGTACATCTTAACCTGTAATTATACTTTCGAATCACATTTTTTTGTTTTTTTTTTTTTTAATTTGTTTTTACTGTATGCAATATTATCTTCAATACCTTTATTCTACTACTACTCATAATTCACTATTTATACTGCCATAAAACAAGCTAGGTCTGTTGTGAGGGATCAAGGTACAGTTTTGGCCTATGCTAGAATGGGGCTGAGTATTGTGATAATAGGATTATAAAACATTTCAGTTACCACTTTGAATACAAGTGTATTTACTTGCACTGGATTTCACTGTGTACATTCCTTCTTAAGGAGCTGGAAAATCAACACATATCTGTGTTAGGAAAGGAAGGTGGGTCAAAGGTACCTGACCAACAGGCCTGGGGGGATGACAGAACAAACATGCTGCTTTGTGCCCGTGTTTTACGTAATCATAGAATTCATAGCATGTTAAGGGGTAGAGCAAGACTTTAAAGAATGCCCACTCCCACCCCCACTTGCTGCCATGGACAGGGACTCCTCCCACTAGACCAGGTAGCTCAAGGGCTTATCCAACCTGTCCTTGAACACTGCCAGGGTTGGAATGTCCACAGCTCCCTGGGCAACCTGTTCCAGGGCCTCATCATCTCCACAGTAAAGAATTTCCTCCTTGTATGTAACCTAGATTTCCCCTCCTTCAAATTGCACTTATTACGCCTTGTCCTATCACTGTGAAATGAAATGAAATGAATACAATTGTCACTAAGGAGACATCTGTGTTGATGTTCTGAATGCGTGACAATGGCACTCAGTTAACTCTCAGTAAGTAACATTCAGTTGGATAAATTCCACTTTTTTTTCCCCTATAAATTTCCTTTATTAAGGAATTTGGTTTTTACTGACAAATATCTGATTGTAAAATGTGTCTGTCAATTTTAAAATGGAGTCTTAATGAAAACACAGTATTTCCAAATTTTGTTCTGTTCCGGGACTGGAGGATCAGTCTGCTGTTTTTTCACAGTGTGACAATGCAATGGTGATAAACACAGTCTGGGAATGAAGTGACTATATTTTTTTTTTGAATCATAGGTTAGTGCTCACTGATTGGGGCCATGTGATCATTTCTTGTCACATCCTCTTTATACCATAGGCCATTATATTACTACCATCTCCTGGACTAAGCCCAGTAATCTGTGTGTTCCTGAAAAGTATTCAATTTGAATTTAGGACATTAATATGTGTTTGGCTTCAATTTCTCATATTTAATGGTGTCTGAATCAAGCTGGACACAAAATTGTCATGTCTAAATAATATGACACTGGGCTTGGGTAGAGATCCCTGGGCTAGTTTTGAGCAAGCTGGCCCTTGCTCACTCTGTAGGCAGCCTTATGCTGAATTACAAGGTTCTGGAAGCTATGGAGGAAGAGATGACACACGGAGGAAATGACCTTTGTCTTTCAGCTGGGCACGTTTGCACTGTGCTGCTGTGGTTGTACAACTCCCCACTGCTAGCCTGAAAAACAAGCACTGGCTAATGCCATGGCCAGGGCTGTAGCATGGCCACATTTTTCTGCTTGACTATTTTCTCCAATTATGAATAATTTCTTTCACTCTTGCCTGCATTGGAAACAAGCATGCCATGTATACAAGCATGCACCTGAACTTTGTTAACCATATTTTAACACCGGGTTTATTGCTTCTGGGTCCACTAGCCTGTATTCTTTTCACAGAAATATAGATGGATTTCTGAATTTAGTGTTACTCAGAGATATTTTTCAGATTTACTACTTTTCCAATTCATATGTTTTGGCCAAATAGGTTGTATTCATTGTTTCTAGATGTAAAAGACTACATTTTGCAAAGTTGAACTGTGATTTTGAGGTTTGACTTCCACACAAACCCTGTCACCCTTTCTTGATCTTTTTAATATGGACCTTATTGATACTGTGTAACACTGATTTCTAGCCATATTTTGTCATGTTGCAGTACATCAAATACCTTATAGAGCTGTGTGGTTTACATCTGCTTAGTTATTTTTAATCATCAAAGCTTAGGCTCTTAAGAAATGCAATTAGATATGTTTGACAAATCTGATGTATTTCCCATATACCGTGTTGACAGACTGAGTGATTTCCACAATTCTTAATCAATTAAATCACATACCATTTCCTCCTTGAATTTATCAAGGAGTGAGGTCATGCAAAATTATGCTCTTTTTGAATCCTTTTCTTTTTCTGTTTTGCCAACACTTCTTACCAAGAAACCCATAATAGTCAGGACGTTTGTATACAGCATCTGGGTAGTTGAAAATGCATTAATTAGTATATTATAGCAGTGACACTTATTATTTATTATGCTATCATCAAAGAACACAATTAAGTTATTGTAGAGTTGCTATGGTTTCCGAAGGAGATACAGTGCAGACTAATTACCTCAAGATGCCAGATGGTGCTGAATAATTCCTGAGCAAATGCCTCATCACCTCTGCCTCTCCATGTTTGTATAGTAAACAAAACATGAATAAAATGGAGGCTGAGAATGTAGTGATTTCCCTTTATAGGTCTCCACAGGTTTGTGTTTGCCCTGAGCATATTTACATTCTTCAGACTATATTGTTTAAATTTCTCCCATCTGTGCAAATATCCTAATGAATGAACTGTAAAAAAAAAAAAAAAAAGTAAGAAAACTCTGCTGCTGGACATCTTGACTTGAAATGTTTCATCTACACTATACCTGCAGTTTGTCTGTCACATCTATCCCAAGAATAGGTCAGATATAAAGATAATTTATCCTGTCCATAGGGCAAATAAGCTCTAAGACTTTAAGCACAGTCTATACCCAGGATTTCTGTTTAGCCTAAAAACTTTGCAGACCATGGGGACATCCTGCACTACAGCAATGCAGATAAACATCATTTGGACTGCAAGCCTACAGGGTGCTGCACATAGCAGTGTACATGCAATCATTGGGAATCAAAAATATTACAAAGCTTAAGGGCACTGATGTTTGAAGCCACTCAGTCTTACAGATAAGATATTTTGTAGATCTGTGTCTGATCTCATTGTTTTATCTTCCAGTGATCAGTTTAATTGAGTATCTACAAAACCTTTCATTATACAACCTGAGAGGCAGATAACTAGTTGAGTTCCAGGTCTGCACATTTAGTAAGTATCAAGCTAAAACTTTGCTGTCAAGGGATGCAACAAAATATAAGGCCACAAAGAAAAATCTTTGTGATAGTGTGTCAGAGAGACATATGCCATAGTCCAAAATTCCTGGCTGTCTATAATGTCAGTGAGTATAACCTGAAGCATCAGGTTAATCCAATAAATAGGTCAGGCTTTGGGCAACGGCTTTTGTGCCCTAATTCTGCTACCAGTATCATAGGATTGCAAACACATGGCTGTAAGAAAAAGCCTTTTAATTTAGTATCTTTGGTATATATTCAGAGTTTAAATTCAGATTTGCAGTGTTGTTGGTCTAGGAAAACAGCCATAGAAAACATAACAGCAAATGTTTCCCCTCCAAATTCAGAGCTTACCTACACAGAGATTGCTTAGGCTTTTCCAGATATTTGCAGTTATCTAACTGATATTTCACTTCTACAAAGCTTCATGGGCTTTGGTTTTCTCTGAGCTAGTCCAAGCTGTTGGGACTCTGTGTTCTTCTAGCTACTCTGCAGACTCTGTGTTCTTCTAGCTACTCTGCAGGGTTTCAGTGATTTCTGCTGCGGGGACTCTAATGGTGACAGCTAACAGAGGCAGCTGCAGATGTGCTAGTTCTGCTTAGGGAGCTTCTGGGGACAAGATACAGGATCAGTGGTCATGGCTGTGAAACCTCTGAGAAACTTAAGGGTGCCTCTGCTTCCAGGTGAGGGTGAGATAAGAGGGATAAAAGGGTGCACAGTGTCCACACCTAGTCCTAAGTTAAATGCAACCTCTTTTTAAGTGAAAGAACGGAAGCTGGTGACTTCTAGCACCAAGAGGAAGGATTCTGCACTACCTGGGGGCTTGCAAGACAGGTCCACTACACTCAAAGGTGCAGAGGAGCCACATATGCTTCGAGCAAAAGATTTGGTCCACCTCTGTCTCATAAGGAAGAATTTGGTCAATGGAAAGGAGATGCAAGAGTGGCAAAAAGGTGGTTCTGGAAATAGATTAAATTGGAACAAGGAGTGATATCAGGTAAGGAGCTCAGGAGGGGGTGAATCTTCTGATGCCAGGAGCAAAGGTATCTACAAACAGTGAAACTTGTAAACTGAGGTCTTGGCCCATCTTCTGGGGTGCTGGAGGGAGCTCTCCCAGAAAACCCAGTGATGTCCATCATGTCTGTGTTTGAAAGACTTGGTGTGGGATATGGTAGAGGGACTTGCATCCAGGTACTAAGTGGTGGTGGGAGGAAAGAGGATGATAGAGCTCTAATTCAACAGTAGTTGTGTGTGTTGCATAATATTTGAGTGATGGTAACTGTAAAATTGTATGCAATAATTATCCAAAATTATGCAGCTAAATCAGTAATAGTGATATGCCTATTATTTAATTATATTATTAGGCAATTACTTTCTTAGCAGTGTATTGCTAAATCAGTAAATGCTTAATCATTATTTCAATATGATATATTTCAATCCTGCAATTTAGAGAGTGTGAGTTAGATGCATAAAGCAACAGTGTCCAAATGAAAGCATATGTAAACCAGCAAAGATGTAAATATCAACTCTTACTTGGCAGTGTTGGTCTTTAAGTACAAAATGACTCTCTGCCTTGTCAGACTGTTTGAATATTTAGACAAGAAATTAGTTTAATCAATGGGCATTGCAATCATTGCCTCAGTACAAGCTACATTTGTAAATGTAATTTAATTTCTTATTCCTGCATAATTTTTGTTTTGTTCTTTATTTCAGCAAAGGAAACAATAATTGAAATGCCCAGATCAAATGAAATATTACACTTTCCCCCTTAAATACTAGGTTCTTAGGAACACTGAAGACAGATAACTTTCTCAGGCCAAACTGTAAAAAAAAGCACTGCTAAAATATCAGCCAATTCAATAGGAATACGTATGTTTCCCAAGATAACACATGAAGCTCTACAGTTAGTTTGAGGATAATACATATAATTCTGGTATAATAAAACTATTTTATTACAGGACCCAGAGAGGTATGAAATCACTTCTTGCATTACACCATCTATTGATCATGAAACAGCAAATTGCACAGTTTGAAAATTTGGTGAAAAATGACTTGGCTGTGATCTATCTTATTCCAGGCAGAGGAACGATGCATTTCTTTTATATAGCTGATAAATCAGGACTTACTGAAAATATATATGTATATTGCTGAAAGTTTACAAGCTAGACATTCTAAACAATAATTCTATTTTACTGTAAAAAGTAGTGTGGAGATTCCAAGGAAAGATCAACAAAAGAGATCAGAAAGAAGCAGGCAAAGCAGCAAGGCTTGAGTGGTGGGGAAGCAGATAAGCAGGGGATCAGGGCAATGGAGAAAAAAAGGACTGTGAAAACTTTGCTTAATATGCAAATGTTTCTCCTCTGACTACTCTATTTGCCAGGAGTTTTGAATTTGATTAAAAGGCTTTCAGAGAATTTGCCATAATAAAATATTTGCTTCTAATGAAATCATTGCATATAAAAGAAATGGAAATTATAATACCAATTAATATCGTTCTCACTCTGCTTGATTTTCTGGTTAATAGTGCCTGAAAGTTAGACAAAAACGTTTCAAGCTGAGGGGAGTTTGGATAGAGAAAGGGAGATGAGATAAAAGGTCTTCAAATTTGACACTGAAACATGCAAATTGTTCATCATATTGAACAACACATGGCAAAGAGGTTGTGATACACATGTGAAATACATCAATATGTTTGTTAAAAATGAAAGAACTTCAGTATTATTCATTTACTCTAAGGTGAAGTGAGACTCGACTCCAGCTGATGGCACCAAATTCAATTACTGTGCACCAAGGAAACCCATTAGCTCTTGAAATCTATCATCTCATATGCTGGCTAGTGTAGTCTTATGAAGTAAGGAATGCAACTATGCATCAACAGAGAGGAAACAATCTTAGTTTTCTTTCAAAAAGAAAAATAACAAGACACATTCATGCATTTCATTCCAGTGAGTGTACATGTGTGTACATCTACTCCAGCTACAGTCACATAAAACCAAAACTGGGACTTAAACTTCATGTTTATTCAAATCAATTATTTATCAGTATAGAACAGCATTTTACAGCACATAAGTATTTTCAGTAGTACAATCATGGTGTTCTTGTAAGTTATGCCATCACAGTATATACTGACTTTTATCCCAGAATGAACATTTTTTCAGGACTATAAATGATATCAAATGGTAAGTAGTAAGTCCTAAGAAACAGAAATATACATAGCCAAAAGTGTACAAATTTCTAAAATGTTCAGATACAATGTTTGCTTAAAGCATTCCTTGTATAATTTGGGGCATATTATGTATTAAAATTGACATCCTTGTCTGTCAGGAAAGAAATCAATCTGCAGTACATGAAAAAATAATGGTAATACAGAGCTCATAAAAGCATAGAAAGGCACTCTGTGAGAATTTTTTTTCTCCAGATTTGACTAATATTACTTTTAAAAAAGTAGTATTTTAACAAAATCTTAAGGTAAATACGTTGTTAAAACTGTAGCTGAGATTCCAAAACCAAAGAACCCTGCATTTTACTCCTGCCAGTGTTTCTGGCAAGGGATTTATCCCATTTGCTCCTGCAAATTATAACTCGATTCCCTGCTATACTCTGTGTTGCCCTCTACTGTCAAACTGCTGAAGGGAGAGAGCACAAAAAGCCCTCACTTCAAACACTTGACCCTCTTTTGACTCACTGAGGCTTTAACCCTGTGCCTTACTGGGTGCCTGTGATGTTTCAAAGGCAAGAGGGATGGAAACAACAAAAATAAAATTTGACAGGTGGTCTAAAGTTCAACTTTTTCATCACAAAAGACTGGTCCAGCTATCTGAGCAGTAATAGTGGTAATATTAGTCCAGTAATAGTTCAGTAATGGTTCAGGTAAATGACATACAGTGCCACAGTTACTGTGCAGTCTTTGAGCTACTCAGAAACTCCATCTCTTAATATGAGATTTAGGTCTGTTCAGGGAGTCTGAAGTGCCCGAATGTCACTGAGGGCCTGGGAAATGACACAGAATCTATGTTTGCTTCAAAGATCAGAGTACTTCATCCATTAGGTGCTGGCATGCACATTGTGTTCACAGAATTCTCAGAATGATTAAGTTGGAAGAGAACTTCAAGGTCATCCTTCACAAGTCTCCCCTGCCCCAGTAGCAGGCAATGTGAGCATCCCTCTGTGAAAGGTCTATGCTGACCTGGGCTGTAATTAAATATTAAAATGCTATCACTAAAATGCTAAATAGGACAGTAAAGAACATGTGAGCTATAGATAGTTCTGTATCCACCTTCTGTAAACAATTTCACCCCTCCACATCTGGAATCCTTCCACAGCAAGGAGTGGCAACAGCTATCCAGCTGTTCCCTGATTAAACAATGTGGATGGCTGATGGATGCTTTTGCATCACATTGTGAATATTTCTAAAATAAGGTTTGGTGCTTATTCACTGTGGTAATATGGACCTGGCAAGAATTGACAATGGAAATCCATGTAAGCAGGTGGCTGATGGATTATCAGATGCCAAGTGTTGAGATCTCACTGAAGAGAGTAACCTTTGCTGTGTGAGTTGATGGCTGTATCTTTTGCTGGCCTATCCTTACACAATAGACTGTATATGGAAGAGGTTCAAGAAAGACACAAGGTGTTGTATGTACCCTTTTGCAACTCACTCTAAGATACTAGTTTTGGCAATTCTTGCCATTTTGTTGTATCACAATCACTAGAGACCTTCAGCACAAGACTGAAAAATGTCATTACTCAAAACCTGACTGGACATGATCATGGGCAATTGTATAACTGCTGAAGTAAAAGGATTGCATGGAGATCTTAGCTGCTCTGAAAAATGTGATGGTTCTCCATATTTTTGCAAAGAAAGGTTTGAGAATAACAAATGAGTTCAAGATCAAAGAGAAAAGAAATATGCGCCTTTTAAAACTGTACAATATTTACCTAGTCTTCAGATTTTAGGGGACCTGACTCACTAGTTTTGAACATTTAGGAAATGCCATTGATAACTAAGATTAATTTGTGTCGCTCACCGGGTCATCCTTAAATAATCTGATCTCTGTGCTAGAGATAAACCACCAAAATGTTTCACTTTTTGAAAAGGAGTCTTCACCTGTCCAGCTGATTTAGCTTTCATCTGGGTTATTTTGCAAAGCCTGCTCAGGAAAATGAGAAACTCTCTCTCAAAATGTAAGACACAGAAAGATTTGTGAGGGCAAATCTCACAAATTACTTGGCCTGGAATTGAAATCCCAGAGAAAGGAGATTTTTGGATCCAATAAATGCATGCCTTTGGAGACCACAGTAAAGGCATTCTAGTGACAGAGCATGTCTATGAAAATTCACTGCAGTATCAGACATCCCAGGTGCCTATTTTATCAGGAATCATTATGCTGCTCAGTGTTCCATGGACAGTTCTGGACAATGAAATAGCCTTTGCATTCAATGAGGTGACATTTAGTCACCAGGCATTTATGTGCCAGGCATAAAGGCCACTGCTTGTGAACAGGGCTTGTTTGAGATGTGTGTGGTTAACTGGAGACCAATGGTAAATTTTAAAATTAAATGTGCTGCAGCTCAGTCAATATCTTGAGCTCAACATCATTGATGGGGGTGAGGAGGCAGTGTGAGCTCCTGCTAAGCTTACTTAGAATTAGGACTGCCACAAAACCTCACCAAAAATTTGGTTTGAAATTGTGCCTTTGAGAATACTTGCATCAAATGTAAAAACCCAATAAAATGAGAGTGTGCATTTGAATTTGTCTCTGATGAATACACATCATAAAAGAAATAGTCATTTTTATATGTGTGTTCAGCTGAAGGCTGCATCCTTTGGGAACTGATATAATTCAGTTCCATGGAGCAAAGAAATAAGAAATAACAAGTTGACAGTTAGACTAAAACTAATAAAACCAAAACAATTCAATACAAAACAAAAAGCCCTTCCAAAAAGCCATTTATAAATGCAGGAATCTCACACTCACAGAAAGAATCTCATGACTAAAAGGTGGAGCAGCAATGAGATCAGAGTAATGCTGTGGGGCTGGCGACATGGAGAAAGCTTGTACAGGCAGGCTCAGGATACAGCCCTCAGACAAACCTTCTGGAAACAGTGTTGAGTGCTGTCACTGTCTCTCAGCAGAGACAAATCAAGGTAGAGGTAGAAATACAAAGATTCAGAGAGAGAAAAATTGTTTATTTTTGTTTTAATACAGCTTTAAGACTAAAAAAAAAAAAGAAATATTTAGGATTCAAGCTTTTTGGCAAGTCAATCATTATTTGTAATGATTTGACCAGGAAGCCTATAGAGAAAATCACATGTAAATTAGTATTTAGTGGAGGGAAAAGTATTACAATTTTCCTTCCATTTCTTTGCCACTTTTTTCACCTATTGGATCCTCTTTTGGGTTGCAAGTATAGGAAATTCAGACTGATGCTGCAGCAGAAGCTCCTGAGATTTTAAGACCCGGAGACCATTATGACACTGAGAATTCCTGTGGAGATACACTGTCTTCCCCTTTCATTTGCAGTCTGGTTAATGAGCCTGTAAATTGAATTAACTCAGCTGAAGTGCTCAAAATCCAAGTTGCAATGAAAATAAAACAAGATAAGAGTGGAGTATGGCGGCCATACTTGGTAAGTAAGAAATAATAATGAAGCAATTATGATAGTAGTAGTAACAATAATAATAATAAGAATAGTAATAATAATAATAACAACAACAAAAGAATAAGTGACTGAAGATATATGATTCATTATATTGTATAAAGCAAACTATTAAACAGTGTTCAAATATCAGGGTGCTGGATACTCAGTGAGTGCATCATTGTTTCCCAGTTCTAAAGAGCAGTCTCTAAAGAGATTAAGAGTAGGTAAGGGGGAAGGCTTTATATTTTAATTTTTTTCCCTGCTGCTATTGTATGTGCATATCCTTTTGGATAGTGTTTGGCATCTCCTTTTTTAAATAGCAAATGAATGGCCCAGGGAAGTGACTGCAAATTGGAATTGTAAATAACTAGATTTATGATAGCAACAGTGCATTCAAGTGTGGGGAAAAAATGGGCTCTCATTGCATCACTTGTTCCCAATGGTTTTGAAACAATCGGTGCCAGAAGAAAAAAAAGTAATCTGTCCTTCCAAGTTTTTCCTTCTTCTATAGATCAAAAAATACCTGTGTCCTCTGTTAGCAAACAGAAAAAGAAAGCCTCCCTCCTCTGTTGTTGCCTCTCCAGCCCCCCTGCACCTGCCTGGGGCTGCAGTGTGCCAGCATCACCCAGAGCCTGGCTCTGACAGAACCTGACATCCCTGTGCCAGTGGGTGAATCACTGCCCAGGCTGCTCATTTGCACTGACTATGCTCTGGATTTCTGTTGGTATAAGGCAGTGATTTCACCCAGCTTCAGAGTGGTTTTATCAGTCAGCCCAGACAAGCATTTGCTGACATTGTTTCCCTGCTCTCAGAAAGGGTTTCTCTGAGTCAGACTGAGGTGATTTCCCATTTGTTTGCTGAGAAAACAGAGCTGAAGTGGTTTAATGATTCATCCCTCTTGCAATTACCTCAGCCATTAAACAGACCAATACCTTCTATCTGGTCTTTCTCTTTTTGCCTCTAGACTCAGTTATGGTTCACTCTCAGGTGGAAAAGTCAAACCAGTCTCACCTCTTCTGTGTCCATGAATGATTCTTCTGCCTCCAGCTGTCATAAAGATTTACCTTTGGGAAGTCATGGCTATTAAACTCTCCCCAGATATATGTGAGAGATATCATCCTTCTGATATCCTGAAGGGCATATGAAACACCATCTAGAATTGAATACATTTGTATATGCATAAATATTTCTGTCACAAAAAATGATACTCACTTTAAGTTAAAAACAGCACAGCAATTCAGGGATTGGATGACATTTCTTATCAGCTGATGGCTGTATGGGGAATCACGGTGTATGCAAATAATCTTTATATAGAAGTCAATGTGTTGCTATGTTCAACAACAGCATTTGGAAAAAACCTAACTTCATAAAATTTTTCTAGTCTCAGCTGAATAAATGAAGACATGGAAAACAAACATATAGAGTTTTATCAAGTTTTGAATGAAAGAAACCTGCAGCAAGAATACAAGAGGTGACATCAGCTAGTAACAATAAAACTAAATGAAAGTCCTTTATCTTATTTTCATCACTTTTATTTCTGAGTATGAAATGAGACCTAAACTGCATTATTATATATTATTATTGCTAGAGTATCTGCTATCTACTATCACAATAATGATGTGCTCTTCTGAGGAGAAAAAGATGATAAGAAGAAAGCACTGAATGTATTTTTTTCTCCCCTGAAAGCCGTAAATGACTAGTAGTCATGTTTTTGACTCAAAAATAAATACAAAAAGTAGTGGAATGTTTGACAGAGGCATGCAAGATATGTGCTTCAAGTCAGATCAAGGGTTATGGTAGATACTTGCATGCTCAGCAGCAGAATTTTCCATCTCGTTAAGATCCAGTTATTAAAATTATTAGGGGGATATCTCCACCCAAATCAAGGAGCAAATGAGACCATATCCCAAAGTCAATAGTACAGATTTTAATTTTACAGTAAATGTGAGATAGAGAGGGAGACTGAGAAAGAAATAGAAAAAGAGAGACTGCGGATCCTGTGGATCCTTGTTCTGTTTGTCCCCTTCTTCTGGTCTTAGTGGTGTGTCCCAGTGTTGTCAAAATGCTGGTCTCTGTCTTGGTTGGGTTTATATTCACCCAGGTTTGGGTGGGAATGCCCAGGTACCTCCCCTGAGGTGGGGAGCTTCACACTGGGTGTTACTTTGGATCATGGGACCCTTCAGGAGTCTTTTATGGTTCAGGGCACCTTCGAAGACATTACAGCCCCTCTCCCATCAGTGAAATTGAGTCAGTCACGGCTCATTACAGCCCATCAGCAGAAATGAATCCCTCGGGCTGGGTGGAATGCCCTGGCACTCTCCTGAGGGGAGTTTTCCCAGAGTATGTATGTTTGTATGTATGCGCCTATCTATGGGGGTTTTCAGCCATTCTGTAAGGGAGGACATTGGCATGATGAAAAGCACTATCCCACCTCACAGGATTTGCCTCTGGTCAGTCTATTCCCTTACCTTGTTCAAAACCAGCTGTAGCCTCCAGCCAAGGTTGCACACCCTCTGCATCTGAGCTGTTAAATGGCCAATTGTTTGAATCATTAAACATTAACAGTCCAGTCTCTCCAAGTCTGCAAGTAGTAACTACCTCAGAAGAATAAATCTGACCCAAAAAAGGGTCTTACAGCTTACATGTTGTTTGCGTTGTTTCCCTCTGAGTGAGAGCCCCAAAATAACTTTTGCCCATCCAAAAAATCCAGTTGAATATAAACGAACCTAAAAACATTGCTATAACCTAAGAATAAAATTTAAGAGAACATAAGCCTGCTCACATTACTTAAAAGTCCTTTTAATTTCTCTATCAGAATCTCTGAGTAATTAAATTAAAACTATATAATTAAATTTTTCTTGCCTCCAAGGAATATTTGGGAGATATGTTTAAATAAGACTACTCTATAATAAAGTTTAGAGCTCAGCAATAGAACTCAGAAGCTGTTTAACAGAACAAAACAATGTGTGTGGGAAAGACCTCCACCTTCAAAATTTAATTGTGCAGCGTTCAGTGACCTACTTGGAGTTTGTCCAAAATGTTGAAAGCAACATGTAGGCTTAACATACCTATCTTATAAAAAGAGCTATAAGGATTTTATTTCTGATATGTGCACATGTTTATGAGTCAAAAGATGGCAGAAGTTTGATAGAATTTGAAATTTTATTTAGATGATGCTACCGAGAAAAGCTATCCACAAAGTTATCCTGGAAAGTGTACTTGTGGTATTTAATAAATGGTTATGAATCACATGAAAAAGAACAGCACTAAACTGAATTTAGTTAGAGTGTTAGTTCTTTCCAATGTAACAGAATGTCAGGTCCTTTTATTCCTTATACTTGTCTTATTCATGTTTTTCAACCAGCCAAACACAGAAAGATAGCCTATATCTCTAGTGGGAGCTAAGAGAAATAGATGAGGAATTTCAGGACAGGGTTGAGGAATCTCTGCTGCTGCTGAAACTATTTCATGTGGAGCTCTGAGAATGGAAATGTCTCTGAAGTTTCTATGCTGATTTTTTCATCTTTCTTTGAAATGAAGAGGGACTGTTTGCAATGCTTGAAAACTGTCATTAGTCACTTTTCTTTACAAGCAAAGAGTATAACTCTTTTTAAAGTTCCTGGTTGTTCCTTAGTCATTGAAGGATATAAATAATATGTATTATATATATATGTATCATATATATATATAAAATATCCATAAATGCAGTATGGATATAGGAGGGGATATTCTTCCTAGTGAATCAGTGCTTCCTGTAGTAGGTTCTTCTTCCAAAGCTTTAGTACTTCAGTTGGGATGTGTGATGGAGAAATGGTACCAGATTTTAGGTCAAATTTCAAACAAAGGTGTTGTACACGAACCAAAAGTTATGGGAAGACATTTTCACATTTAGGAAATTTAAGCAGAACTTACAAGGACTGTGCACAAATATTTTATAATTAATGTAATCTTAGAAGATAATTGCATTGCTATTTTCTTCTAAGCCAAATTGTTTTTCTTCTCAACAGAGGCCTACCTATAGTTTCCAGTGTAAATGACAGTGAATTCAAGCTCAGAGGAGTTTGGGCAGAGCAATTGGAATCACCAGAGAGAAAACAACTTAATTTTTTTTTCTTTTTTAAAATGGTTGCTCCACAGCCTAACAACCTTTTAGCTAACCCTCAGATGTGTTCTGTGCTAAATTCTGGCATCCAGACCTGCTTCCCTGGGACTTGCCTGTCAGTAAGGAGCTGGATTGGTGGAGAGCTGCACACTCTGTACTTAATCTTACCCCCAAGCAGGATGTCTTAGCTGCATATGTGGCCCCATAAATTGGTGGTGTTACTTGGGTGGGTGGAACTAAATGCCTATTTTAATATCTGGCCTATACATCCCATGAAGAAACAGCCTAGCTGAGTCCATTTTACAACATGCTTTTTTTGTTCTCAGCTGAATTGTTGTTTTTTTTTCCCTGATGCTTCTTATCTATACAACAATTTTTTTCATAACAAGGTTTTTCTTCCCTCTACAAATTGCTGCTATAATGGAAACATTTTTCTGTCATTATTTTTTCCTGTTAAACTACAACACAGGAGAAGATATAACAGAACTTTTAATGAAGCTCAGCATAAGAATTCAGTTCTAATCTCAACTGTAAAATTTGTGTCCACCAAATCTTTGGCATCTAGCTACATGTTAGAGCTTCTGGAGAAACAGTTAATATTTACACATAGTTATAGTGATCACATGACTAAAAAAAGAAAGAGCTACAAGCAATTAATTTTTATACCAGCTAAGTAAGAGAAGTGATAAAAAATAGTGCTTGTTATCAGCTATCTAACATGGATCAAAATTTCCAGTCACTATTCTTACTACTATAGTCAGTAGGCTATAAGTGTTTTCCAGGCCCTCCTGAAGGAAAACTGGCCTTTGCCTTGCATGACTCAGATAAAATGTAACATATTTAAGAGCTGACTTTTTACTCTGTCCAGAGTAAATAAACTAATTATGTCTGGAAGTACCATGTAATGACAGAAGCTTTTCATGCACTGCTGCTTCTGTGTTTAGCTCAGCAGCTAGACTCCTATGGAAACCTGCTGTGGGGAAAATGGAAATGAAGGAACTGCTGAAATGGCTGTGACTTGCAAGTTCAGGATACTAATTGATTGCATTTCCATATGCAATGTAGAGCATTCCTCTCTAAAGATTTTGGAAATGGATGCTTTCTGCTCACTCTAGCAAAAAGGATAGCAGAAAATTTCCATTTGTCTCCCTAAGTCCTTGTGCACTAGTGTGCATGGCCTAGACACAGGTCTTGATTTCCTCATTCCTTTAATTCCTTCATTATATAAATGAACAAAAAATGCACCCAGTTCAGTAATGTAAACAGAAATATGACATAAAAATCTTGACATTCTGTCTAACAATTGTTTAACAAAAGTTAAATGAAATCTACAAATAAAATGAAATGACAGTGTAAAGCACTTGTCATGTGAATAATTAGGCATTACAATAGCACCAGTATGCTTGGTTTGCTCTTGGCTGTATTATTTCCATTTAGCAGCTGCTACACCTGACAAACAATTGCCAGATGCTAGAATTCCCTGATGGGGACCTGAACTTGCTCTGAGTGTCCTCATGAACTTTACTACAGTTAAAAAGTTTTTCTAGACCTGCAGAAAAGTAGACAGATGTTTTGCTGACTTAGCAAATGGGAATATTCCTTCTCCAAACAAGTGGGAAATGCACTAAATCTGTCTCAGATAGCAACAATTTGGTTAGCTTTCACTGTTCAAATAATCTTCTTTTGCAATCTCTAAAGCGAGAGCATGCTGTTCACAAACTTCATTTACCTGTAGCAAGATAAATTCAGCTTACACATCCTTTTACAAACCAAAACACCTGCCCCCAACAACAGGAGGGAAATCCTGGTCTTTTGAATATCTGTGTCCTGAGAATATTCTACTAATTTTGTATTAAGAATTAGAGATTACAGAATATGCTTCTGATTACTACCATTGTAATAGAGTTGGAGACAGTTGCAAACAGTCTTTTGTAGAGTGGAAAAAAAAATTAGTATCACAAGACATGTCACTGTGAATTCATACCATCTGTCTAATGATGAATGACACCAGTGTGGATGGTATCAAGTCAGCCTACAGATTGGCTATATTTATTTAGTAACCTGCAAATACATCACACAAAATGGCCCTGCACACACTGTGCATCAAAACAGAGAATGTAATGCTTTGTCACAGGGTAAACTTGTCTACTAAAATGGTCGTGTGTTCAGAAATGAAGAAGGCAGTTGCTGCTTTCTGCCCATTTTATTTCTTTTTTTGACATTTTTTCTCCTGATGTCTCATTTCGTGATTCAAGTTCCATTTTGCTGCTATTTGAATGCTACGAATTCTATTATTTTTTTATACCTTTTATTCTCGGATCCATGGAAATGTCACGAAGTACACTTTTATAGTGATTTCAAACAGCACACTGTATACTTCTTCAGCAAAGTGCAAAGAATCTTTGATTCTTAATACATTTCTAGATACTCTTTCAAACATTTTGCTCAGTTTAATGTTATTGATTTGTGGTTCATTCCTGAGGTGAAGCTAGTAGTGCTCCAAACTTAGTGAAATAGAACACCTAGGACAGATTCTCTACTGGTGTAAGCTGTAGAAATAGAAGTATGCACATGTATGATGAACTCTGACAACAAGATTTACCTATATATTGAAGAAATTACATCAGAATTATAAGTCATATTAGCGTTTCCTTCTATTCTCTTCTGCTCTTTTCTTTTCCTTCTTGATACAGCTATAATGGTCTCACTTGGCATAATGTAATTGCTACTTTAGCTTCATTTTTTCATTATAAAAGTATTAAAGGCTTTGCCCTCACTTGACCTAATATCAGTGATTTAAAAGGTGAATACTGAGACTAAGTTTATTATCTAGACTTCCCTACTTTGTCATGGATGAAAGATGTGGTGAGTTGACTCTGCAGGTACCTTCTTTCATGGAGTGTGAATTCTCAGATGTCAGTCTCAGAGGAGATTTTGTCATGTACACCATCTGTCCCCTGGTCTTCATCCAGTACTGGTACCTTAGTTCTATGTCAAGCAGAAGCATCAGAAGTCAACAACTAGCAGAAGCATCATCTTCTTTGTTCCTTTAAACTTAGTGATATACTGAACGTGATAAAATCTGTGGATTTTATTGGCAGCCATATTATTTGTCACACCATCAGGGTAATGGGCTGTCCTTGTGAAATGAAACAAAGTCACATAAAAAGCAATAAAGCAATGGATGAAACAGCTTATTTATTCATTTATTTCTGTTTGCTCTTTTTTTTTTTTTTTTTTTTTTTTAATAGAGTGCCTCTCTATTCAGGTGAGATCTCCCTAGAGACATTTTATTTCCTGTGTGCTTTGACTTTATGGTTGCTGGAACCCCTGGCCTCAAATTAATCAGTGGCAGATTAGAACCAAACTAAGCAGAAAGGAAATATAACAATAGCCAAATGATTTAGGAAGAGTAATAATAATGAACAAGAATTATCTCATTACTGCAAAAGCCTGCCATATTAGTTTTTACTAGATACTGCTCATTAAACGAGATAAGCCTCTGAATGAAAAGAAGTGTGTATAAGAAAGCTAAAAATGATAAGCCGAACTACAATGTTGGTAGGGTGCAGAATCAAACTGCACAAATGGAGTTAGTTTAAGCATTTAGTTCAGTTTTAGTGTACAGGAGGAACAGGGATGCTTGGTCAAGTTTAATCCTTTCTGCTTTGTTGAGAGCATGCACCCAGGCAGATGGTACAAATAGGTGCATCTCAGGTTTTTGAACTCTCAAATGTCTTATGCCATGAATACAACCTGTGTAGAGTCTGTAATCTGTTTACTACTGGATATGTGTACTTAGCCCCAAGGTCACATATTTGCTCACAGAAGGTCCACAGCTGGAACACCAGGATGGAATTTATGCATGTAAATGCTTCTGTCAAGAGGCACACTCCACTTTGCTTAAGTTGTTTTTCTTTCTTTTTTTTTCAGAGAAAATTGTGCATACAATTTCTTACTTGTCATAACTAGATATAAAAATATTTCCCAGTGAATAATGGAATTGCCATGAAACTAAACCATGAGCTAATTTCCTACTAACAGAGAACAAGATGTAAACAGTGTTTGGAGTGTTTTGAAAATGTGGTACTTATTAATTCTGCATTTATTCAACACTACATTAACTTTTTAAGTCACTCAGGTAGCATCAAATTTTTGCACTCCAGATAATACAAGCTTCCTCATTGACTGCAACAGCAGTAAAATGGTTTCTGTTAAAGGATATATAGTGCCAATTGGAGAAGATAAAAATATTACAAAATTTTTGTGCAAAATATTTCTGTTATAGAAGCTCAGATTTTTGAATGTGTGGCAATTAATTGAAAAACATTTGGGTTGTATTATTTAAATAAAAAGGAATAGGAACAAAGTTATTTACTGCAAGTATCCAAAACACTCAAATAATCATGGAATTACTATGATAGAGTTAACTTTGGCATGGGTAGCAGGCTAAGTAATTTCTCCAGGTATCTTGCATCCCTGTTTGGATAATTCCATAAAATATACTTTGTAATATTCGTCCTTCTACAGAATGTTCTTTGTTCTGAGTCATATTTTAGTAATAATGAACTATATTTCTTGTCAAAACTCTTGTGGGCATGCGGCTATGACACAATCAGTGTGATTCAGCATCCTCCTCCTCAAATGAATTTCACAAAGATTCTTATAACTGTATTCAATATTAGTACAGACTTTGATACTAGATGTTTCTCTTCTTTGAGAGATAAGTAACAATGTATTTTAACTCTTGCATATTATTATTTTTACCTATTTTTTCTGCATTGATTATAGTAGCTAATAATACATTGAATCATCTTATTAGAAAGAAGTGTGGCAAACACTAGTGCTATGAAATGCCACTAATCATTTTGTTTCCATTCTGTGGATGGGAAATAAGATTTTAACCTGCATTTCTGAAATCGTGACCAGAAAGTTTTGAAGCTCTGCAGCTGCTTGCTAGTGCAGACATTACCATTCTGGGTTGGCTGAGCATCTAGGGACTCATTTCATGTCTACACCTGTCAGGGGGCCACAGCCTCCAGGAAGCAATTCAGTATTCATGAGTCTAGAGAGAAAATGAAGCTGTAGAGAGTGTCTAGGGAATGTCTGCCAGGAAAGAGAGAAGGGGATTGAGTTCTTAATGCTGCATTTTTCTTTAAATGAAGAAAGCATAGAAATAGCACTGCAAGTAGGAATCATCATGCAAACTCAGAAGCAGCTTGGGGGTTTAAGGTGCTACTACATGATACTGAGTAGATGTAGCCAGAAACCTCATGTGTGCCTTGGTTATTTTTACATCTAGAGCTGGGTGCTGAACACTGGCAACCACGATTTGTGATTTGCTAGGATAAGGGAATGTGATTCCCTGTGGATGAATCCATGTTACCCTACTTATTGTTTATCCTTGTCACCTCAATTAATTAGCTTTCTCCTGCTCCTTGTTCAGATTCCCAGTCCCTGACAAAGCAGAACATACGCTGTGGTTGTTGTGTGGTACATAGCTAGGGCTCAGTTTTATTTAATAACATTGTGTTACTCTGTGCAACAAATTCTGACTAATTGCTTCTCCACTGCTCTGCCAGTCTGTGAAAAGGTCAACATAGAAAACCATCAAGTCGGAGCTCCCTGCTAAATCTGTGTAAGGCTGTGCAAAAAGCAAACTTTGGTGAATGAGGTTTGGCTGGTGGGCAAGTTAAGTGTTTTGATGAAAGAAGTGTGCTCATCATTGATTCAGGTGCTGAAGCTTTTCTTTTTTCCCCCAGGTGCAATGAACATAAACAGTTTGACTTTGTAGATTTTGTGAAAAACTCTTCCTCTTTGCCTATTTTAGCAAATTAAACTGCTTTCATATAAAGTTGTGTAATTGTTAATATTTGGTTTATTACAGAATCACAGAATCAGAGAATGAGTTGAAAGGGACCTATAAGGATCATCAAATTCTAACTCCTGGCCCTGTGCAGGGCACCCCAAAGGTCACACCTTGTGCCTGAGAACATTGTCCAAATGCTTCTTTAACTTCCCTTCCCTTCCCTTTTAATCAATGAATATAATTTCTTCCTTTCTTGCTTTCTTCCTTAGTGCTAAAAAGTACACAATGTCTTTTTGAATATTTAATTCAGGAGATCACTTTACAGGTTTTAGTTTAAAGGTAACCATAGCACAAACGCATCCATTATTAACTGCAGAACGGCAGTGGCTTCTTGGGAACCCTCTTTAGTTTAATATGAGAACCCCTGTCAACAGAAAGCAGCGCTGATATTGTTGTTAGGTGTGACAAACTGGCCAATGCAATGGGCAGCACGCTGGAACAATGCAAACTGCTGATCTCGGTGGAAGAGGCGATGCTCAAGGGCGAGGTGAAGGCGGACAGCGAGAGGCTGCTGAGGAAGGTTCGGTTCCGTGTCGCGTCCTCGCACAGCGGGCGGGTGCTGAAGGAGGTGTACGCGGATGGGGAGGCGGCCGACTCGCTGGACTCCGAGTATGCCAGCAGCTCCGAGACCGACCAAACCAGCCGGCTGAGCGAGCTGGACGGGCAGCACAGCGGACACGGAGGGTCGGAGTGTGATGAAAACGATAATGAGCAGGATGACTTGCTCATTCTGGTCAGAGCCACCAAGGAGAAGGGGTTTGGTACAAAGAGAGTCAACATCCTCAGCAAAAATGGCACAGTCAGGGGAGTCAAGCATAAAGTCAGCGCTGGTCAAGCCCTTTTTGACAATTTGGCAAAAGTATTTCAGGTAGGTGATGCAGATCTGCTGGCTGTAAGCTGTCTCTCTGTTCTTTTTGACTCCAAACATTACTCTTCCCTTTGTTCAAACTGCTCTCGTTTAGGATTTCTCAGTATTCTGTCTCATTCCCATTGCTATCCACTCGAACAAGAGAGGCTCATTGGTCCTTCTAGAATAAAACAGATCCTCCAGACTCCATATTGACTGTGAACCTGGCTTTTCAAAATTGACCTCATGTTTGCTGAGTACAAATATGTATGTTATGCTTCCCATGTCTGGATTAGGAAAGAAATGTAACAGAGGATTTAACTGGGGCTTTGCTGGAGATCTATACAGGTCTCCTGTACAGGGACAGGTCATGTTTCCACTCCTATTATGTTAATTCTAATGAGTTTAGGATGTTATCTACTAGTAAATATGTATACTTGCAAATTCCATTCTCTTTAATCTGCAAAGTAGATCAAACTAGGTGCAGGGTGGCAGCAATGACGGTTTTCTCACATGAAAATTTCAGGGGAATGAAATCTTAGTCGAAGGTCTCTTTTATTAATGGCTGTTTTCTATCTGTTTTGTAGAAGGAGCACAATATCTGTATTTGAAACCGTATATGCCACACTAATGCCTTAGTCAGAGAAAGGCAGGCCTACAGAAAAATCAAGATAAAAGTTCTAAAATATTTATCTCATATATATAATTTATCTGTATATGCTACTCAAGCCTTTCAATCATTAATATTCACACAAATAACAACAAGTGTGCAACCACACTCTTTCTGAAGTTCTTAGAATCCAAAATAATGCTTTTCAATTAAATTATCCTGTGATAGTTTCAGGGCATTATTTTAAAACTTTTATGCAGTTTTAAATCATGGGGAATTTGATATTAATAATTATTCTTTTTGCATTTTGAAATTACTTTGAAATGAGGTAATTTCATATTACATTAATAAATGGCAATAGATTAATATACTTTTGCTTCTGGATATGAATTTATCCTCTATGTTGTACCTAAATTAACAGTCTTTTTGTCAATATAAATGTTCCTGTTGAAGCTGAAGCTTCAGAGAAGAATTTCCTGTTCATTTTTGTTCTTTATGTCACATCACATAGCACTCAAGTAGTTTGCTTTCTTTCAAGCTACTCATGGAAGAGTTTGTCCTTAATTCCTTATTCTGATAAAATTGTTAACAAACTCACTTTTTAAAAGTAGATTTGAATTAGTAAGTATTGACTGAGACCTGTTCGGGCACTTCGCCAACTTCACTTCCACTCTTCTGTGCTATTTCACTGCACAGAGTGCCCAATTTCACACCACTAGCCTCATTCCCTTCTAAAAGCTGTCTTCTTACTATACCAGTAACCCTAAGCTAAGAAATTTGAATCAGCTAAATAAATAAACCCATTTGAAGACATATACACCCTCATTAGTGTCCCTGCCTTATTGCTTTTTCTATCCCCAGTTTTAGGCTGGAAATTCTTCAGGAAAGGTCCATGGGCTAAAATAATGTTCTTTGATTGCAAAGCTTCTTGTATTCCTAGCAGAGTTAATGTTGGGACCAGCGTTATTTCCATGAGGTGTTTTGCCAGAAGAAAGTATTTTCTTGAAAGAAGGCATATTTATCTTATTACTTCAGAAAGTTACATGTATCCAAGCCTACCATAGAATTCCTTAATTAAAACCTGATACTGACTGGTTTAAAAGGTGGTAAGGATTTTTTTATTGACAATATTTTACTGTGAAAGAAAGGAGAAAAATTAAATTATCAGATGAAAACAAGCCAAACAGTTTTTCATACAGCATGTAATTACAATGAAGAGCTCTCTGCTACAGGGCTTGCAAAGCCCAAAAGAAAAGGCAGGTTTTCAAAGTGGATGAGGAAAATATATGTGGAACTGAGAAGCTTCTTCCTAGGCAGGTCTAGATGAGTGATTTCCAGAAAAAAACCTGTATATTCTTACATTAATCACTTACTGGATCAAAGACATATATTCAATACAGAGAATATAATTATCTGAAGTTTCTACACAAATTCCCAATTCCCCAGAGATAAAGGTCTAAATCTAGTGAAAAGAATGATGGTTTTCATGTCTTTTATGTCATACTCAGCCAATTCTGTATGCTACATGGTGAGCACAGAGGAGAGCAAAACACAAAGATTAGCTTTGAGATGGATTTGAAACTGCTCAATCCTAATGAGAAATATGATTGAAATACATCCAATTACAAGCGAAATAATGACCTTTAGAATGAGATTACAGGATGATTTCTAGTTTTCTGTAAGCATGTCTCAGACAATTAATTGAGCTGTAATACCAGTTAGAGAACAACAAGAGTACTTCTTTCAAAGATTTAGCTTACTAAATAAGATAGAAAGATGTCTTTGTTAGGAGGTACTAAATCTCTTGATCTGGGAATTTTTCTAAACTACTCCCTTGATTACGTGAGGTCATCTCTAGTTACATGTTTCTCTTAGATAAGCAGCAGCAAATGTGTAACAACAGTTAAGAGGACAGTGCCCCTCCCTGAGGAGAGTCCATCTCTGCCCCTTTGATAATTCAGCATCCGGAACTTTTATGAGATGAATTCATTGTATATTTCTCAGCACTAGTGTCAAGTCAGTATGTTTGATCTCAGAGTATGCACATGAACTCTTGACAATCCTGTATTCTAAGCACTGATAAATTCTTGTATGCAAACATTTCTTATTTAGTATTTATTAGGTCACATTCTAACTAAAATGTGCATGTAAAAAGCCAGATACTGAGTGTCCTGTGTGAGTGTCCTGTGACCCTGAATCTAGGGGGTATTTTTGTACTGCAGCATCAGCATTCTGATTCTTCAGACTATATCTGCAAACTCCTTTAATACAATATTTCCCCAAATCCCTAGAAGCTCCCTGTGATAGAGGAGATATTCTTTAAAGCAAATCACTTTGCCCAGATATTTTGGGGATAAGCAGAGATTCATTAACTGGGCTTCGTTATATTGTGTAGTCAAGACCTTTGATTTTGTCTGTACAAATACCTGTGCTAAAAGCACACGTGTATTTTAATCTTCTATGGAAATATTTGGATTTCTGAATTTTTTTTCACACTTTCTTACTACAGCCTTTCAACAGAATTGGTTCAGACACTTTCTTCCCACAGCAAACTTATCTGAAAAAAAATCCCACCTTCTGGAACTTTTTTCAATTTTAAGAAAGTGATGTAATGCAGGAAGTATTTCTAGAAGAAAGGGTCTTTTTGGTTGTTGGTGCTATATGGTACAAGCTTGGTCTGAGAATGTATGTATAGTAGATGTGTGTTCCCTGTTACATCTTCCCACAGTCATGCACTCAGCACCTTCCTCACCCTCTCATTTCCACTGTTCCCTGGGAAGCTGGGTCCTTCACATCACCCTGTCCCAGGTGTGCCTGTGTCCCCAGAGGAGAGCTGCTCCAGCTCCAGCTGTGACACTGAAAGGTCTCCCTTTAGGACATCCCTGCACACCCTGGTGAAGCTGCTGCCAGTGAGTGGGAGCAGCTGTGGCAGCTGGGGCCAACACAGCCGTGGGGATGGAATGTGGGACAGAGCAGGACACGTCCAGGGGTTGCCTCAGCTTCAAGGCAGGGGGAAAGAAAGGTGGGGAAGAGACCAGCTCTATTGATGCTTCAGGACAGCATGGTTTCCATGGCAACCCCGCCACTCCTTGGGGTGGATGCCACAAAGAGACCGTTGACATAGCAACCACATCCTGGCGGGGTGAGGGAGTGCTGGGTGGGGTGGTGATGGATGTTGACATAACAACCACTCTGGGTGGGGAAGGTGGGAGGGATGTCACTGGCGGTCATCTGTGGAGGGCAGGGATAGTCACATGTGTCACCAGCCTCCACTAGCACCTAACCTAGGTCTGGGGATAGCCACCCACAGTGCTGGAAATACAGGCGTCAGACAGCTGGGAACAGTTTATTTGTGAGAAACACACACTACTGAAAATCCTGAAAAGCAGGAGGGAGCTAGAGCTCCCAGCCTCCCTGGTATAAATTTTCTCCTGCTGAGACTATACAGCTGACAGTGTTGGCAGCTCTGAAGCTGGGGACATGACTTGCCAATTGTGTCAGAAGCATAAGCCCATTCTCTGCATATCTGAAGTAATTGTGGTTTTATTTCAGTATACGACCAGAGATTTAACATTCTAATATTACAATACTGTTTAAATGCAAATGGTTATGAATATTTCCTGTTACTTTCTGTAAAAAGTAGTAGAAAAATAGTTCTTTTTTCATTGAAATAAATATCATTCTCTTCACAACCAATTTTTATGACTAAGCCATTCCTATGGCTATGGCCGAGTCATATAGAGCAAAAATCCTTTGGTTGTCAAATATATTACTAGGCAGTGCAATGATCATTTTATGCCAAACTCATTCCATCGCTGGGATCATTCCATCCCAATGTGTATTGTAATGGAGCTCAGCCAAAACCTTTACACAGGTCTCTCCTAATTTTCCATATTTCAGCATGGGTATCTTTCCTCCATTCCTATACTTACACACTCCACTGGCCTTCCAGCCTCCTCTGAAAGGTCAAGTTCTGCTGAATTAGCCACGGAACTCATTCTTAGGCAAGGCTTGCAGACGTCTAATGCAAAAGAGCAGGTCTGGTTCACAAACGCGATGATGCCTCTGTGAGCATTGTGTAGGGGAGGATACGGGTGAAGGGTCAGGCATAACACACTCAGTCTTCACAATGTTTCCAAGCATAGTTTTGCAGGCAGAGCTCACATTTGAGGTTGTGAAGTGCAAGTCATTATTCAGCCTGATGAAGAATGAGATTAATGTTTAGAGAGAAAGGTGGAAAAGAATAAAGAATCACATGGAAGTTTGTTGAGAGGAGACCTTTTAGGGTAGTTAAGAGCACTTTCATCTTTCTTTACTTGTAGGTGACCTGGAAAAGTGAATACACAGCAGGACATGCAGAGCTTACAAACTGATAGGGCTAGCTAGTACCAGAAATAAAATAAAATGAAATACAGCAGCAAAACCAGCCATCTTTCAAAGAAGTCAGAGGCTGTGAAGTGATGTTAAGGAAAGGTTCTTATGTAGTGGTCCAAGGAAAGGTTTTTAGGGTGGGAGGCATGCTGTATATCACTGCAGTCTCTGGAGCATATATCACTACAATCCCCAAAACTCTGGGGAGATGAGAAAGAGAGATTTGCACTTTTGCTGGAGAAGACTTGATAAAGAGAAGTCTCTTTCTCAGCTGATGATCGGTGCTGACACTCCAGAAATCATTGGACTATTTGAATTTAAAATCCTCTTTTAGGACTGGAGAAAGATTGTACAAATTTTCCTGAACTTTGTCTTCACATTCTCCTGCAGACACACTACTCTGACTGCCAAATGTACATAGCTTACAAAAGAAAACAATGGACTGGATTGCTTGTATAGAGCATTTGATGCAGTAATGTCCCTTATATGCATGGAGATAAATACCAGTGAGCTGCAGGTATCTGAGTTACAAACTTCCAGTGTATTTTCCTAGTGTTAGCAAGTCTGGAAAATGAATTATTGAACAGTGTTGCACTGAAATTCACTGGAGAACAGGAAAAATTGCAATGACACGAAGGATCAAGGGATTATGAAAAGTGGGTTTTTGCTTGTTACAGAAAATTCAGTTAGAAGGATAACTGGATCACTACTGGAATGGGCATGGCGTTGCTTCACCACTTGATTTGTACCTTCAGAAGGGCTTTGATCTGTGACCACACTGCATGGGACAGTGATTCAGCTGATGCTGTTGATCATGTCACAGTCATTAAAAATGGTTTCCAGAGCAGGTGTCTGAAGATTCACAGTGAATTAAAAAGAGACATGATTAGGTCTGTGAGCTTTTAACTGGAACCTAGATTTGGTCAGTACTTAGGATATTGTTTTTTATTGTTCCCATGTTGTAGAAATCAGTTGTAAAGAACTGAGGTCAGACAAGTCTACCACTAGACTATTCAGGACATTTTAGGATTTGCTTCTGTTGGACTTGAAATACATATTTGACATGCACTTGATAGGATCAGTAAATAGATTTTTAAGTATTAAAACCTCTGAAAGTGATATACAAGTTTTGAGTTAAAAAATATTTGGCTGTCTCATTTTCAAAAAGTGTAGATATGGGATGTCTTGACTTCTCAATGCACTCAACAGTGAGAAGCTTACCAACAAAACTGTGGTTTAATGTATCACATTTTTAAGACTGAATCAATAACTGAAGAAAAAGACTTTTATGCTGGCAGTCTGACCAGCATGTACTGGACATCTGTCTAACCTTGCAGTGCATTGCATGGCCTCAAAATTATTCTTGCACTGATGAGTCTTGTCAAAAAGGATGAAAAAACGGATTCATAAATGAGGTCAGTGCTCTTGAGATGCTGGCCTTGTCTCTTGCATGGGAAAGAGCATAGCAAAGAAGGAGTGGTGGTACTGCAGTAAATATGTTTATACAGAATATGTAGTACTAGAGTGAATCAAGACTTTACGTATAGATTCAAAAAACTTACAGGCCTTTGAGGAAGGACTTAGAGATCCAGCTCCAAAACTAAGATTCTCCAAATCTCTCTTGGTGCCACTTTACCTCAAAGTCACCAAGAGCCTTTCCTTAATGAAAATGTCACTAATGGTCTGCCTTGGCCACGTGCCTCAGCGTGTCAGGATTGACAGCACCTGACAATTATTTCCCACTTGTGTCCTATGGGATCCATAAATAAGGGTTCCATTACCTGTCCCACCTGCATGGCTTCATGCAGTAGTTCCATGGTGTTCCATGAGCATTCCTGCTGGATCAGCTCCTACACTCCTGCTTTGTTACAAATTGTGTCTGCAGGAGGCAGTGGTGGGAGATGTACTTGGAAAAGACAATCATAGCAAGAAAAAGTTGTTGGAGCAGGAGCAGAACACAGGCTTGCTGGTTCTCAACTTGCCATTCCAAATACTACTGTGTTCTTCAGCATCGTGCTTGACTGACTTCCTTCCTTCCTTCCTTCCTTCCTTCCTTCCTTCCTTCCTTCCTTCCTTCCTTCCTTCCTTCCTTCCTTCCTTCCTTCCTTCCTTCCTTCCTTCCTTCCTTCCTTCCTTCCTTCCTTCCTTCCTTCCTTCCTTCCTTCCTTCCTTCCTTCCTTCCTTCCTTCCTTCCTTCCTTCCTTCCTTCCTTCCTTCCTTCCTCCCTCCCTCCCTCCCTCCCTCCCTCCCTTCCTCCCGATATCCTCGAAAAACTTGCAGCCTATAACTTGCTTGTTAGGGAAAAGAGGTAGAGAGGAAGAGAAGAGATTGAATCAGGTATTCAAGGCATGAGAGATTGCAAATAATCATGTTCTGCCACCTTGTTTCATCCTCTCTCTTTAAATCTAAAAATAGATTTGCTTTCTTTTTGATAGAATGAATGCAAATGCCAAATGGGAGAAAAGGATTTCCTGGTTGTACTAACTGGGATTCCTAAGTCATATTGGCCTCAGGAAATTCTCTGAGCTGAAAATAGTCATAAAATGAAACAGTATTAGTAGGAAATGCCATATATGCTTTCCAGACTCTTACTTTTAATTATCTGACTGGTAGATGACCTGGAATACCAGATGAGCACTGGGTCTGATCCTATGCACTGCTCTGGGACTCTTACATAATGTTTCTTCGTGGGACTGCTAAATATGGTGCTCAGCCTTTGAATTAATGTGGAAAATGCTTCATCTTACTCAAACTAGCTTGAGAAATTTGTTATGTCACTCAAGAAGCCTATCAGAAATATCTTAGGATGCTAGCGCAGAATTTTTTTCTGCTTATTCTAAGAGTAGAACTTTTTTTCCTGAATTGACCTCTTACAACAGAGATGAAAAAGAGTAACTGATTAGTCTTAATAATTAATTAGTAGCAATAACTCATCTTTTGCTATCTGTGAAGCTCAACTTGGTAACTCAGCAGGAAAATAAGGAGAAAATGTGTTTTGAAGTATTCTTATAACTAGGACTATTGAGAAAATTTGGGGCTATTCACTTTTTTTTTGACATGACAGGCTGCCTGCTAGTTCATTGACCCTGAATCTTTTCGTGCCTTCAACACAGCAAATACAAATTTTGTAGAACACATAAAGATGAAATAAATTACTTATTGCTTAATTCCTAGCATCATACTTGGTCATTGACCCTTAATTTTGATACAGATAAATTATTCTGCAACCAAATATTTTGTAGCTCTCGCTACACTTGAGTGTCTTAGGTTAAGTATGTTTTACTTAACACTTTACAAACATGGAAGCAAATATTTGGCTACATTGGGCCAATTTGTCACCAGAGAGCACAGCTCTGAAATTGCAAAAATATGGTAATAATGAAGATGAAAAACAGCTTCTTTATTAAAAATTAAAAAAAAATTCTAATAAGCACATTAAAATTCCATTATTGAGTTTAGACTGTTACAGTTCTGAACTAGGATTTGAAAATACACTAAGCTAGAAAATATAAATGTATATGTGCCACAGGTATTGTGTTGCTAGACTGCTCCAGTCTGTCAACAGCTTGCTATGATATTTGTCTACTAGGGTTGGCAGTTTAATACATACTGCACCAAAACAAGGTAGATGATTAACAGCTTGACAGAAGGAAATGGTCAAAAAGACAATTTTTTTTCTTGGCTAGAACTTTAGCCTGTAACTGCAATGTCTGGTGGCATCTGGTGGCATCATAATTTTGTAGCTGAAATACAATAAAACATTCTTTAGAATGGAATTTGCAACCAGAGGGAAAAGGGTATGGCTTTCATTCATGAACACCTTTCTAATTGCTGCAACATCCATTGCAAATTAGTGCAAAGCATGAAAATCAAACCTCAATACATTTTTCCAAAGCTTGTAAGTGGAATAACAGATAGGACAGCCCCCCCAACCTGTTGATTTTGAAAAGAAGCCGTAAAGTTACAGCTCCCCCCATCCAAACAGGCAATCTTGTGGTTTTGCTTGATGCAGTAGTTATTCTGTTGAGAAGCTGCCACAGCATGACTCTTTATAGCCTCCATCATAGAAAGCAACAGAAACGGTCACAGATGAGCAGCTGGAGTCTCTGAGGTAGAGACTCATTTCATGCATGGCGAGAAAGAAGACAGAAAAACCATCATTCATTGCTAGTATGAATTGTGGAAAGCATTTTAACAACCTTAGTACCATTTTGCTTTGGAACTTTATCTAGAGACATCATCCATCAATGTCAGACGAGCATATCTTCTACAGTGCAGTAAAACCACACACAGACTCATTCTTTCTCCATTTCTCAAAAAGAAATATAAAAAACCTTACTGGCCAATATTTGCACACGTTTATAACACCATGCAGTGTTATGAGCTGCACTGACAAATCAGCCAACACTGGTACAAAGGCAAAGAAGAGTTACTTTGGAATTCACTCTTTTTCAAATACTACTGATTGCTAATTATCCAACAAGCTTTAAAACTATTAGGAATTGTAAGCAGTCATACATTGTTATTTAAGAAAAACTTGTTTCCCCTTGAAAGTTCTGTAAGGCAGAAGGAACTCAGTCTCTAAAGAACTTACAGCTTTTTAAAGAAAATGCAGTATTTTTCTGCCCAGCTGCTCATGTCTTGCTATTCGTTTACTACATCTAAATGAAAAGCGCTTTCTCTTCTAGCCCTACAGGCAACTATGAAACATTTCGTTGTTGTTCAAGTGGAGAATGTCCTAAGAGGCAGACTGATAGACACTGAAAAATGAGAGCTTTAAGCATTATTGCTTTTTTCCACCTGCCACAGGTCGTAATCTGCACCTTGAAAACTTCCCTTTCCAGGTGTTGGTTGATGAGGTCTCTGGTGAGATCCTACCTGCAGTGCTGCATCCAGCTTGGGGATTCTCAACACAGGAGGGAAATTGACCTGTTGGAGCAAGTCCAGAGGAGGGCCACCAAGTTGGTCAGACTCTCTTATGGGGAAAGGTTGAGAGAATTTGGTTTGTTTAGCCCAGGAAAGAGGGGCTTTGGGGTGATCTGATTGTGGACTTCCTGTACCTAAAGGGAACTTAGAGGAAAGATGGGGCAAGACTCTTTACAAGAGCATGCAGTGACAGACAAGAGGGAATTAAAATTCAAAGACAGTAGATTAGATATTAGGAAAAGATTCTTTACTGTGGGGGGTAGTGAGGCATTAGAAGAGCTTGCCCAGGGAAGTTGTGGATGCCCGTCCCCTGGAAATGCTCAAGGCCAGGTTGGATAAGTCTCTGAATAACCTGGTCTAATTGAAAGTGTCCTGCCAATGAATTCTATGTTCTATGGTGCTTTCAATCAGATTTACTCATATGCAGTGGGTAAATGTGGTTGTTTTTTCAAATCCCACAATGATTCAAAAATATAAGCACCTACTCAGACCCTTCAAGTTCAAACTTAATCTGTCATAAGGATTTAAAAAACTCCATTTCTAAAGGACTTGTTCAGGAAATACAGTCTCTTCATCTAACTGGAAAATTCTGCCATGGCAGCTGTTGCTTTATCTGCTGTGTGGTCAAGCCTTTTGCAAACATGTCTGCTTGGTGGATGATACTCTTTTGCATCCTCATATGGAAGATTGTGGAATGGAAGGACACTTTTACTGGCCAATATTTAAGCTGAATGCAGAAAATTAATACTGTAGGGTTTTTTCAGTTGCTCCCCCCTGTCTGGGAGAAGTCTTGAATCATGTAGTTCCTTCAGGCAGGTGGTTTCATAATCAGCATACTCCAGCAGCTCTCTTTTGAAGACACAATGGATAAGGGCAAGTGGTTTCAAGAAAGGAGAGCAGTGTAGTGAAGTTTCTGACCTGTTTTTTCTGCTGTCTCAAATCTCATTTTGGAAGAAGGTTGTTCAGCTGGCAGAAATGTAATCAAGTATGGAGTTTCAGCATTGTTTGAAGACATGATATGAAATCAGAATAAAAGTTGTTATTGATTTTTCTTGCTGCATGGTATTAAATGATATCTATGCAAGGAAGCTGTTGAAATGTTATTCCAAAAGAAAAGCAGACAAATGATTTAATAATCTCAGCTTCTTCATTTGTAGTCTTATTCCTGGAACAGAACACATTTAGTTCTATGACATGATATAGATTCTAGCCCCAGTGTAAGAAGATCATTACATGAAATATATGATTATATGAACATTTTATTTAAAAAATACACATCTCTGAACAAAATCCTGAATCAGACTAGAACGTAAAGCTGCTTACACTGGCCTTGGTAAAACATTAGTCCAGCTGCTGGTGTGATATGTACAGAATAACTAACTTGGTAGCTCTTTGGACCAACAGATTTAGGAGCCGGTATAAAGCACACAACATGCTATATTCAGATTTTCAGACATAATATCTATATGGTTAAAAACCAAAAGAAAACAAAAGCTTACACCTTAGAGTCTTTCCAGCAATGAAGTCTATAATTCTGTTTCATTAGGTTGTCTTGTATTTTGGTCACAAAGAACTGGTGTATGAGTCATCTGACCCCTTTCATACCTCAAGGCCAGCAGTCACAGTGTGGTCTATTCTAGGGCAGAGATGGTTTATGTATGCTAGGAGTTGTATCTGCATAAAAATCCCATGCTGTCTGCCTTTTTAAAAAAATCTATTGCTTAAAAAAGAAACAAAGCACTTTAAGTGTGCAATGTAGACGGATCTTTAATTTTAAAAATGGATATTGAGTATATAAGTAATAATTAACTGCTCAGGGTTTGAAGATGAAGGTACCAAATTTCTAGGTATTATTAAGTAATGAGATAGCTGAGAGCATAGTTCCAATTAGGTTAAGTAATATAGAGGGGAAACAAGGTCCTTCATCACTCAGTGCTAAGGCAGGACAAAGTAGTGCTATAACTACAAGATGCTCCCATGTATTGAGTGATAGAGCTTTCTGAGAGGTAAGGATTGAATCAGCACTTTGGTGCACTAATCACACCATAACTTTGATCTCTGCCTCGTTCAAAGACCTGTGCAGAATTCATGCCTGGTTTCAGAGTGCTTTGTGACTCCAGGTGAGATAATGCTCCATGCCTGCCTGACAAATGGTTGTCCTTTTCCTTAACTTTAGTGCAGTGCAAATGACAACTCCAACCTTTACACAATAGCCTGTTTTTATCTACACCCACATGACTAACACTTTCAGCTATATTTCAAGTTGTATAAAAGTCAGGAAAGAAAAGTACAGAATATGTTGGGTGTTTGGAACTGAAAACTGAGGGAGAGGTATGGTTTCCCCAGTTTGCTCACCATTCCCTGGGAGTTTCAGGATTTTAGTGCATCTCATTTCAGCTTCCATTTGTAGGAATACAGTAAAAGATAATTTTGACAGAAAGCTTGTTGTTGGCTGAGCTTGAATCTCCAGGGTGTATCCCAAATCAAAACCAGAATTCGTTTAACCCTTTCCTCTCATTTTATTGCTTAGGAAGGTAAATTGAAGAATGATAGCAATTTTAAAATTTTCTCTGCTAATGATTGCAGTTGAGAATGACATTTTACTTCATTTATGCTATTACCTTCTTTAGTTGTTTTTTGAGTGAACAGTTCTGTTGTATATGACAGACAGACTCTAGGCTGTAATTAATCCATGAAAGTCTGAAACATTTTTCAATTAAAATGCAATGTATTTTTGACTGAGCTAAGTGTGACTGATTAGGGCTTTCCTGAATACCAGTATTCACTTGCTGATTCTCTCTAGCACTAGGAAAATGGCCAGTTGCAACACTGCTGCAAATATAAAGGAGAAGTGGAATATTATGTTGTTTCCCATGATATTCTGGTATACTGAAAGCAAGTCTTGGGAAAACAGGCCCACTTACCACACAAAGCATAGCTGACAAAAAAGGAAAAGCCACGTGATATCATGAGCAGGATCCCACCAGCTCTTTTATTGTCCAGTCAGATATATGATGAATGGCATTTGTAAGAAGCTCAACAGACTAGAACACAGTTTTCATAGACCTCTGATGCCTGTTAATTAACCAAACTAACTGACATTTGGGAACTATAACGGGATCAGTGCATGAATTAACTGCACCTGGCAGTGTTTAAATGCAAAATGAGTCAGAGATCCCTGCATGTATATGCTACTATCATGCTAGTATTAGCATTTATCAGTCTCTACAGCAGTCTAAGGACAACAAGGGAATATTTTAGAAAGTATAAGGAATTGGTGAAAGAGAAAGAGGAAAGGGATAGAAATCTTTTAAACTTCATCTGCTTGCCAGAAAACACTATACAGGGTATTCCAAAGCTACTGCCAAGTTAAAAATAAATGGGCCAGAGCAGACATTGTAATTTTCATGACAGCCATTTGCTGCTGATTGCACAAGTCTCTGCAGTATGAAATGTTCTATGGAGTGAAGTAGCAGTGCTTACAGACAGATGGGTCAGGGTTCACAAACCAGGACTTAGAGCCATGCTGTTTGCTAACTTTTCCACATGTTCTGAGGTATCAACCACTTTCATCTTTATCTGTCTATCCTCAGCAGGTCCTGTTCTAGTTCACTTCTGACTAAAGCCATCCTTACTTACAGAATATTCTCAGAGGACGAGGTGCCCAATGATTGTCCCCAAACAGACAACATAGGTTCAAACAGCTAGAACAGTGTGATAAATAACAAGCAAAATGAAAATCTGCTCATGACAAGATAAAATAGGATTTGAGCTCCATAACTGCTGTTTCAGGCAAATGTGTTTTGTTTCTTTTTTTAACAATTCACGGTGTCATCATGGGAAATGGTACATAAGTAAACAGCAGAATTACCACCAAAGACTGAGTATGTAGTAGGATTAAACCTCTCAAGAGAAGTAAACGTATTTGAAAAATCTTACTTACATTATTAGAGAGAAATCACCAAAATAACTTAAAATGTCAACTGACAGCATGAAAAATAACTATGCCACAAAAATTGCTAGTAATTTATTCAAATATTTCTTACATACATCCAAATATAAGCAAGTCTAGAGATGTTTAAAAGTTCATTTTGGTCTCATGACTAAACACTAAGTACTAAACAGACCACATTCAATTGGACCTACATGCTCCCTCCTTTTATTTCTAACCTCTCTTGTTTTGAGTAGAACCAGAAAACAGAAAGGCCTAGAAGGAAAAAGAAAAAGGCAAAAATTGAACAATGCTTTTTAAACTTGAGAAAAAGTTCCATTTTATCAAAGTTCAAATTTCATTTCACTCTGTCTATTTATTCCTGTTGCTAGTGATGAAAGATAGAAGTGAAATAAACACTGATCAGCTGTTGAATAACAATTATTTTAATACTCCTACATATAGCTGTTATCACTAAGTGCTAACTCATAACTGTTAAGCAGTAGGAAATTAAATGATGTAATCTAGGACAAATCTAAGAATGGACACTTATTCTCAGATTTCTGGGGACTGTAATTTTTTTTAGAATTGTGTAATTAATATTAACATTCTTCTCATGACCCATCTGGGATCCATTGTTTCAATTCTTTGGTCTTCCACACTATTTACAGGCATAGCTTCAGGCAGGCAGATGCTATGCAGCTCAAGCCATACATTTTTAATTTACTGATAGCAGCATTTCCTTAGGTGACATGCTGTAGACTTTCCCTCCCCTCTTTTACATTAATTAGTTTCTGTTTGCAAGGTACATTGAAATAAGTGACTTTCCAGTTTGCCTGTTCTCTGTGTTGTCTGTTAGTAGACACAGAAAATGTATAGGAATGATAAACTGTGAACAGTTTTTACTTTCACATTTAGTTTGACTTCCCAATTTCCAGCCACTTTAAAATGCCTGTATCTCACTCATGTCCAAGGCACATTGCATAAATTGTTATGCTGCTGCTCTGGGAGCAAAATCTTCAGTAAACTGTCTCCAGAAAAACAGCTGAAAATTGTCAAAGTAGAAATCCAGCTCTTTCCTTGTCCTTTTTAATTTATGTAACAAAGTCATAAACCTACCCTGGGATAATTTAAAAGCTGGGTCCCCTTAGTTCCACATAGATCAGACATGTTACTGTAGCCAAAATGGGTCTAATAGGTAATGAAAATTCAAGCCAAAATTTAGTCTGAATTTAAAATATCTCCAAATGCTCACGGGATTCATGCAACAACAATGTTTGTACCTGTATGCAGTCCTGTCACAACATCAGTGATATCTGCATTCTTCTTGCAGAAGAAGGAATTTCCAGTTTGACCACTGATATGTAATGCTTCATAGCAGGTTTCTTTGGACTGGGTGTGAATCTTATTGCAAATTATTTACATATATAATCGAGTACTTCACGGCTTATGTAAATTTTGTATCTGATGATTTTTAAAGGAATTCAACTTACATCAAGCAATACTGGAGATGAGATAGAAAACAATAATGAGTGGATATTGAGATTTAAGGGATAAGACACAAATTATTGGTGGTGGAAGCAAAGGCCCTCTCCTCTCCTCTCCTCTCCTCTCCTCTCCTCTCCTCTCCTCTCCTCTCCTCTCCTCTCCTCTCCTCTCCTCTCCTCTCCTCTCCTCTCCTCTCCTCTCCTCTCCTCTCCTCTCCTCTCCTCTCCTCTCCTCTCCTCTCCTCTCCTCTCCTCTCCTCTCCTCTCCTCTCCTCTCCTCTCCTCTCCTCTCCTCTCCTCTCCTCTCCTCTCCTCTCCTCTCCTCTCCTCTCCTCTCCTCTCCTCTCCTCTCCTCTCCTCTCCTCTCCTCTCCTCTCCTCTCCTCTCCTCTCCTCTCCTCTCCTCTCCTCTCCTCTCCTCTCCTCTCCTCTCCTCCTGTAGACATAAATGAGAAGATAAAGCTAACCAAGAGCTAACCAAGCTAACCAAGAGGACTAGTGAAAACCGAGGCTGTGACAAATGTTGCTGGCTGGTAGATACTGGATTTGCCTGTGAGAAAGCTGGAGAAAGCTCTCTGGTACCTGGATTCATAGACATATCTTGGAGGGAAATGGAAGACCTGTGATTCCAGTTTTAGAAATACTGTTTTGGAGCCTGAGAAGCTGATGTGTTAGCTGTGGAGAGACCAAAATAATTTTAAGTTCTCTGTATTTTTATTGTTAAGAGGATTAGGTAAATGTGTTCACTTGAATTCAGAGAATTCCTCAATAAACCTGCCAGAGAGGGAAGCAATACTTTGAGTTCAACACATTTTAGACATAAAATGCAACCAACAGAAAGTGCCAGAAAGGCAGAGTTCATCTGAAATGATGGCATTGCACATGCTCCATGGCAATGCATGGTGATGATATCCATATAAAAGAACAAGATATTTGTGACACTTTCAGTGAATATATTTGTCCAGAAACCAGAAAACTGTGTTTACCACAAATACCCCTCGTTCCATCTGGGAACATCTATCTGCTAGTGCTGTGAGACCTGTGGGGAGCTTCTGTCTCATTTTGGTTGATTCATTATATGCTCAGCCCTACTGAAACATAACAAGGAGATGCCATCTACTCCTGAGCTGGCACCATGGAAATCAGCTCCCAGACACTCCCACAGCCCACCTGCAGTGCAGGCTTGTAAATTTGACCTTATGTAAATCTCGTTAAAAGGTAAAGGCTTCACTTAAATCAATCCCTAATAGTTGTCAGAAACCTCAGGTGTGGCAGTGAAGTACTCTGTCTTGAGAGAATAATGCCAAAAGTGAGAGGCAGCAGAAAAATAGCTTCCACATGCTGGCAGTGTTACAGGAAATAAAATCACTCCTGGAGGCCTGGCCGGGGTGTTCATTTTAAAACTTATTTTAAAATTAATGACTTTGACATAGAAGAGAGATGAAGAGCAATCAAGCTTTCTGGGGGGAAAGGGAAGCTTACTCTGCAATCTGATCAGATCTTTGAAGTAAAGAAAGAAAAAGGGATGAGGGAAACGAGTTTTCAATTACAACTTGAACTCAGAAGTTTTGGCAAAGACAGATGAATGGGAGTACGTAGGAGGTTTTTTAACACTGTACTTCAGCCATAATTGTTGGTGACCAACATTGATTTAATCCTCTCGTTCATTCTTTTGATTACACTTTAAAAATACCTATGTTCTAACTGCATCTTATGGTGAATTTTTTTTGTAACTTTTTTTAGCTAAAAGAACAAACTATAGTGTAATTTTCACCAGAAATTAAGTTCTTACCATAAGGTAATTTGAAGTTTCACAAAATTTGTGCAGCTCTTACTATTTAGTTTTCCTGAATTTCACTCTTCATCTGTACCTGACTGGCATAGTCTAGCTCTTAAGAGGTGGTAATGCAATTTAATAAGCTCTTCCAATCAGCATTTATTTTATGAAGTTAAAGACCCAAGAAGCAAATCAGAGAGCTAATATATCCTATAATACTGTAACACAATTGTGCAGAAATATGAGTTTCAATTTCCTGATCCAATGATTACATCAAACAAAGAAAAAATGTTTATATTGCCACTCAGAATGTTCAGCTGAAAGCCATTTATCAAACATAGCAGATAATCAAACATCAGGAACACCAGCTTATAAATTTCCTACTAGCACTGCACCTGTGGAAAACAAATGTTTCCCTGGTTGGATGCCAGGTTACAGCACACTACAATTAGCCTTGCAATACAGAGTAGGCACTGTGGGGAAATATGGCATAACCCTATGCCAAAGAAAGTTCATTTTTAGGACAGGTGCTGACAGGAGTTTGCACAACGTGGAATTACAGATTCATAGAATGGTTTGGGTTGGAAGTGATCTTAAAGATTATCTAGATCCAACTCCCTTGCCATGGACAGAGATGCCACTTGCTAGATGAGGTTGCCCAGGGTCTCCATTTAACCCTGCCTTGACCACTCCCATTAAAGGGGTATTCACAACTTCTCTGGGCAATGTTGTGTTCTGTATAGGTTAAGGTATATATATTAAGCATTCTCATATTAAATATACTGTAAAACAACAATGAAAAGCAAAAAAAACTACTTATCAGAAACAGCAGCATTTTCCCACCGAAAAACTGAGCTTGTTCTGCTGGAAAGAAAAAGTTTGATGGTCTAGTGTTGTTTCCTGTCTCAAAGGAGCCATTTTGAAAATACTGTGTTTCTAAATAAAGTGATCCCAGCACCTTTTCTCTTGTACAGCAAATCTTGTTACTCTTAAATGAATTGATGAGGGAAGAAGAGGATAATATAAGAACAGGCTCTTTGATGAACAGCATCAGAGCAATCATTAACTTTACTCTCTCCTTTCCCAATGAGCTTGTTTCAGAGATGACGAAATACAGTTACTAAACTAATAGATGAAAAAACAAGGCTGGAATGTGCCATGCCCCTGTCACTGAAGGCTGAGAAACACTCAAGCTCTCAGTGAAAATGAAGATCAATATCAGAAAAAACAAGTGTACTTCCCATGTGGTCTGAGCCCATTTTGCTCACCTGACAAGAAAACACTGCATTTGGTAAAATGCATACACTAGCTCCCATGGAACTTTATCCAGGTCAATAGTCACTAATGTGTATTCAAAGAATTGTGCTCCAAGAGATAGAAAGTAATTTTATGAAGCATACCTCCAGTCAACCTTCTTAATGAAGAATTCCCTTTGCCTAGTGTATTCTAGGAAATACTGCTGTTTCATTGACTTTATTTAGTTGAATGCCTTTTGAATGACAGAGCATTCTCCGTGTCACATTTACTTTTACAAGGCTGAACCTTGGTTACCAATTAGAATTGGTTAAAGGCTTGAAATGTATGTGTATTGTTAGCCAAACAAATAGATATAAAATAACCATCCTAGAATAATTCTTCCATGGCTTACAATGACTGATAAACTCAAAGGAATCAAAGCAATGGGACAACACCCAATTCCTGATTTGAAGTGCTACTGAATCCAGGAAATATTTGGCTACAGAACATATTTTGTAGGAGAGATCATAATGAGTCTGAAAGGTTGTTTATGAGGTTTCAATCGTCTATTTTGGCGTGAGATCCCACAGAACACTTTGAAAATGAAGGGGAATGTTATCATATGTCTTGCTGAAACTTGGCTTATATATTTTCTGACTGCTGCCTTAATGTTGCACTGCAAGGTTCCTTTTGTAAATGACAAAGAACTGAACCTGTCTGTCCTGAGAAAATTATTGCATATTATTTTTGCATGGTGATTGTGATGGTTGATGAAAATTTTCTGAAATAATTTTCTCAGGTTAATAGAGAATTGCACTCTACTGAATTATGTGTTGGATTTTTCTGATGTGAAAGAAGTCATAAAGATGTAGTGATAGAACTAGGGGGGATAGCTTCCAACAGAAAAAGAGTAGGTCTAGATTAGATATTAGGAAGAAATTCTTACTTTAGGGGTTATGAACAGGTTGCCCAGAAAAGTTGTGGATGCCCCATCCCTGGAAATGTTCAAGGCCAGGCTGGATGGGGCTTTGAGTGACCTAATTTAGTGGCAGGTGTCTTTGCCCATAACATGGGGGCTGCAACTAGGTAGTCTTCGAGGTCTGCTTCCCCCAAACCATTTTATGATTCTATGATTTTCTTTGGTAGTGGAAATTTCAAGGTTATTGGCAGTCCAACTTTTTACAGGCAAAAAGATTACCTGTGGGACTATGTGGCTGGCTCTAATATTGTATTGATATTTGTTTTATGCTCCATAGTATTGTGTTTTACTTGGTGCCTTTATAAAGCTAATGTGAGGGGAAGAGGACACTAGCTAATTGGATCATACAGATCTCTGCAACGATTCAGGGGTATGCAAATAATAGCCCATTATTCAAATAATAGCCTCTCTTAGACTATTCCCCACACAGGAGGCTCTCCCTGAAGGGACTTAATACAAATGTCACAGGACAGTGTAGGTACATCTTGTCTGGCTTCTGCTTAATACAGGAATGATTCAAAGAACTGCACAATGTGAAAGGAGGTTGTTGGACCCTCCTTGCTTTGGCTTCTAATGTCTCATGTAAACTTCTGGGAACAAAACTATTTTCAGCAGCTTCTGCCTCTTCCCCTTCAATCTTTGTAAGGAGTGTCCTTTCAGAACAAAGAAAAGCTTCTCCTTTCTTACCAACCAGAGGAACATTTCCAAGGGTCTTCCCAGAGACTCTTTTTTTAAATTTCAGAATTTCTTGGAGATGTCAAATTGGTAAATACGGGGTGTGAGAGAAATAAGAACTGAGCAAGCAAAAGAGAAACAAGCATTACATTACAGTATTTCTTCCCAGGAGAAATGCAGACTAGGTTAGAGTTAATCACAGATTTGCTTCTGACTTTCAAATGTCTCATTTTATCCTATCATATGCTGAATGGCATAAATAGATTAATAAGAAAATAATGATAGAACTTTCAGCACTTGATAAATTAAATCCAATTAGATGTGGACAGATAGCGATCTTCTTTCAACTAATTTGAACATATTTTTCATTTATTTGAAATAAATTTTGCCCTGGCTGATGTCACAGCATTGCTGTGCCCTGTTGAACAGGAGCTCCTTTTATCCCAGAGTCAGAGCGAGACGTGTATGGCACACTTGGACTCTAGAGGCTACAGAGGCAGAGGCAACAGGGTCTAGCAGAGCCCCTGAGCCCTGGGGAGATAACCTGTTCTCTTATCAGAGCTCAGGTCACCTGTGAGCAGGCTCTAACCTGGTTGTGTGAGCGTTGCTGGATGAGCAGCAATAAGGACACTGGGAGGTGAGCTCAGCTGTAGTCTTTGTACCCTCTGAGCCTGCCCCTAGCTGAAGCATTGCAAAGAGCCAGGGAGAGGCCAGGTCGTGCCCTCTACTTTGCTGTGGTATTATAAGTAGTTTTTCTGTTTGAAATGAAAACACTTTGCTATCCCTTGAACAGCAGTCTGTGTAGAAGATATGAGGAAAAGCCTGAAGTGGTAGAAAAAGAGATGTGATGCTATATTGTATTATTTAAGGAACAGAAAGGGTAACAATACATACACATGGTGTCAGAGGATAGGAAGACTGCCTTTTTGGTTTTCGTATTTTAGTATATGGCCAAGTGATTTTAGGATAAAAGGAACAGTATAAATATCACATGCAGTATTATTACTTTTGTTATTTTTTCTCTGACATCCTCAACGTTGATGTATAGTCTGAAAAGCAGAAATGAATTACAGACATATATAAATATGCTATACCAATATCTGAGATATAATTGCATTCTGCATCTATTTCACACTACATCTGAACAATTTTATGTCAACTGTCAGGAGGTAAAACTGTGCTATTTTGCAATCAGCAGCATATGATGTGTTTGTAGATAAGAGAGACAAGAATAATCCAGGAGTTAGAATATCAAAGAATTCAGGTTGTTGCTGGATCATAGCCCTTCTCTGTAACTGTGCCCAGCTCCTCGGAGTTATCTAGCCCTATGAAATGCAAACAGGAGCAGAAGAGATGTCTCATGTCTTGTATTACAACAGGCAGAGGAGCCTGGGCTCCTACACAGCTTTTGGGATTTTGGGATTTTTATGTATTCCTAGGGCTGTGGTTTGTGGGTGAGGTGAGTTACAGCACACAGCCCCACAAAAGCCGCACAAGTATTTGTGCTATTTTAAAAACTGAGAAAAACAGTGATCTGATTTTTTTTTTTTTTAATTTGAGAAAGCAAATCTAGTATTTGTTTGGGAGTGTCCCAGACTCTCTAGCTACCTCGTTTAGGAGTGCAGCTCTTGATGGCCTCACTTGTAAATTGGTATCAGTGGACCTTCTCAGCTTGCTGATAGTCATGGGGTGGCTACTGGTGATATCATTCCACTGCCCTAAGGGGTCAAAGATGACAAGCCCTACAGTTTATAGTCCCTGTAACTTCCAAAACTGCATAAGAAAAAGTACATAAAAAGTTCATATACACAAAAGTGCATAAGAAAAAGTTATTTTAAGAGAAGGCCAGTACATGCTTTGACTTGATTGTTCGAGTGCTGCATTGCAGAAACCAGACTTCATTCTATTGGCATTTTCTGCTACACACAGTCTCCTGAATTTAATAAAGTTCTGAATTTTACTGAATATTGATGTAGTGCTGGGTCCTTGAAGGCAATGCAAACAGGACTGCAGTGTTATTGTAGTAAAGTACTTAAAAGAGAGTGTAGATTTAAATTTGCATGTGCATTGTGCTTTGTTGTTTGAGAGCCCATAAAGGGTTGAACTGCAAACAGTGGAGTGGAAGGGAATGTGATTTCATATGAAGAATGCATATCATGGTTGTGAACTGCCTGCTACAACTTCAGTATGTATGAACAGATCTTACTTTCCAAAGAAAAACATTTTATTTTGGTAGATGAAATCTGCCAAATCAATTCTTCCTGAAAAATAGCAAAACGTTTATTTGAACCAGGCAACCAACAAACAGAACAGACTGGTTCACAACACCATTAGCATTGTTCTGTGTGGTTATGATGGCAAATATTGTGGTTTTTTGCTTGAACATAGACCTTCAATCTTCAGCCATCACATTCATATGTTGCATGTTTTCATATAAACCCTGACTTGATGAAATGTATGTTTTTCATAAAATGCTACGCATTTTTGAAAACATATGTTCTCATGGAGAATCATGGAGAAAAAATTGGAATGTTTTGGTCATAGCTTTTGACTTTCAAATTATCTTTCAGAAAGTATTCACTGCTTTTAGTATATATTTTAGAAGGCTTTTAAAATGCAAAAGCTAGTAAAAGCTTTTAAATCTTGCAGAAATGAAATGCTTAAATTTTGACACTTTCTTTTTCTGCAGAACTTCTTCAACAAGAAACTCATCGCTATTTTCTTCTCTTCATTTTCTGAGTGTAAAATAAAAACAGAAAGTTCAAACCAGATTGTGATCAGAAGATTATTGTTAAATCACAATTCTTACCACTCAGTTATTGATAAAAATTCAAGCCATAAATTATGTAATTCCAATTGTGAAGTAAGCAGCTTACTTCAAAGTTTTTGGACATGCAAGCATACATACTATATATATATATATATATATATATCTCATTTTTTTCTGCTCAACATTTTTGTCAGATCATGTGTGTTGCATTTACTCACTGAAGCATCTCTGGCACAGGGTTAGTAATGTGCTCTTGATTCTTGCCTCAGCCTACTAAGTGAAGCAGATACTTCTGCCAACTTGATAGTATCTAATTACAGAGCCAAGGGGTGCATAATTCAGCAGTACACTCCGAGATACTGAAAGATGATATTGTGAGACAGAGAAGGGTATATCAGCCCTTGATTTAGGTCACACAAGCAATTCAGTACTGCATGAACAACATGCTGAGTGTTATACCTAAACATAGTGAAAACTTTTAAAAATGTCATATATGATAAAGCATTTCAGCTTTTAACAAAGTACTATACCAGCTATTTAAAAAAAAATTTATTATTTTGTTCTTTAAAAGAATCAAATGTAAGTTTGTAGATGATGCTTTCATTGAAATGAATGATCAATGTATATGTATGTTAATATCTGCTCTTTTCAACTGATGGGGTTAAAACACATTCTTTTTAGAGAGGATTAAGAAAATTGCCATGACTACTTTGGTAGTGCTGCTTTCATGGTTTTAATTTGCAACCAAATAAAAATGACTTTAATGTCATGGGTATAGTATTCCTCTCACTGATTGACTTGTCTGTTTAGTTGTTTGCAGACATGGTCATACATGAAGGTTTGCAAAAAGCAAATTTCACCACTGTTTTAGGAGCAATCACTTTATGCCCCAAGGGAAAGCAGTGGTCCTTACACTACAAACAGAAAGGCATTGGACCATGAGTAGCTATTAGTCATGCTGCAAAAATATCCATGTTAAGGGTTTTGGTCCAAACATAAAAAGCCACTCAAGGTCAGCAAGGCAGACAAAAACATCATAAAACATATTAAAGAAAATCTATAGTGTTTAGAGTGATTCATGCCAAATATACTGAAGAATTAAATTAGTATTGTTAATTTTGTAAATTCCACACACAAGCAGAAGAGAAATATCTGCTCAGACTGGTGGGACTGGTCAGGGCTAAGGTAATTATGAGACGGATAGAAAAACATGAACACTTGTGCTGCTGCTTCAGCTGCAGCTGGGCCCAAAAGTCAGGGATGAGATATAGTGGGGAAAGTCTGAACCCAGAGATATTCATGAGAGATTCATGGTTTTTATCTGACTTTCAGAAGCACCATGGAAACACTTGACTGTTGTACTGTTTTTTCAGAGCTACTGAGAAGTCTGTTATTGTTGTTGAGGCAACTGTTACAGAGAAAAGGTAAATTCTCAAAGACATATTTTAGGAGTGCAGATCTCAAATACTTCATATTTCTGAAGCTCCAGTAATATATAACAGGATCTTTTTAAAGACACTCCAAAATTTTCAAACAACTTGGAGATTCACATATTCTGTAATATATTTGTTGTACAGTTACATTGACTACTAGGATTTCTTATAAAAAAGGTTCAGGATGTCTTATTTCAGTGATATTCTCTTTGTTTTCTTTTTTTTCCCCCCATACTTTTCATGTTCTTATTTCTGCATTTAGTGTCTACTTCTCTTGCTGTCTCAGTATCCTGACATTTTAGGTTTTGGTTTATCATCTGATTTTGGTTAGTTCTGTATTTTCAGTCATTTTTCAGTCCCCAGCATCCCTTCATTTTGTTGCTTATCATCTTGCCTTGTCTTTTTCATCAGCAATTTCTTCCTTTCTTTTGTGGTGCCACTTGATAATGAGCTTACAAATTTAGCCTCATGGATGAGATCCCTCAAGATTTGCCCAGTTAAGGATTATATTTAGTTGCAACCATGTCAGATGGATGCCAGTGGGATGGCAGGGGGATGGATTTCCCCCAGTTGTATGTCAGGACCAGGGCTTTGAACAAACTGGTCTAGCAGGAGGTTTCCCTGCTCCTGGCTGGGGTGTTGGAAGTAGGTGATCCTTAAGGTCCCTTACATCCCAAACCATTCAATGATTCTATGATTCTGTGATTTGCACAAGCCTTGACTGACCTGATAAAGAAGTCTGGGAAAAGAGTGAGTCAGGCACAAACTAAGTAACGTTGTGTTTCTTTCATGTTCAATCATGAATAGGATTGAACTGGTGAAGCAATTACTTTTTCTCCCTAGACAGAAAAAAGCAGTTGTTCCTTAGGCTGGAGGTGGCAGCTCTGCTGTGAATGATGCAGGTCATGCTACTGGCTGCTGCTGGCAACTTGACACTCCCAAGAAAAATGCAAGCTCTTCAGGCTGAAGCAGCAAAGCAGAATGAGCCCTTAGACTCTTGGGGAGATGGTAACATTGGGCTGTTAAACTCAGAGCCATAAATGATGTAGGGGATTGTTACTAAAGCAACTTTATTTCCCTCTGAAAGCTTAAGTCCCTTCCTTGGCAATCTTTCCATACAGGCACTTTCTCTGAAGCATAACTTTGGCCCATGTGCACAGGATTTCCTGAATATGACACAATATTTGCTATCTTAGGCCAAATGGTATCTATAAGCATTGCTTATAATCAAAAGAGAAAAACCCCTTGTAACAGTATTAGAATAGTAAAGTAAAAAGCAGACCTTTATTTGGAAGTTTCCAGGTGTCCCAGTGGTGATGGGCACACCTAGCTGGATTTCTACACTTTTTGTAAGGTTAATTAATTAGGATATCTTGTGGGTACATCCAATAGGAGATTCAGTTGCTGCAGTAACCCAGCCCTGGGTCAACCCCTTGGAGTTAGTCCAAGGGCTTCTTTGCCCCACTTCTTGTTATGACCTCTCAAATTCTGGTTGGAAAACAAAATGCTCTTCTTGTAGGCTCTCTTCCTGACAATAAGACTAAATAGTATTTCAGGAATGTATTGCAAGGTTAGCTTATTGTTCTACTATCTAGGGGAAAAGGGTAGGAAAAGTACTGGAGCTACAGATATGCATTAGCAATCTAAAAATATATGAAAAATATATAAAAAGCTTAGGGGTCATAAGCTTCTTGCTTCAATGAGAATTCCAGCTACAACAAGTGCAAATAAGTGGTTAATGCAATTTGCTCCATTGGTACATTCATTCATCTGTCCAACTTCCACAGCTTTATTAAAGTTTTGTCATGCCCATTAACCAGAGAATAGCTTTCTGTTTAATTTCACCTAGAGTTTTATATGAATTTGTGAGTTACATGAGATGATTCTAATTTCAAGTTTCCAAAGCAAAATTGTAAAATTTCATTTTCTAAAGTGCCCTTCTTTTCATTTGTTTACATTGCTTGTAACTTACTATGCTTTTGCCACAGCTCCAACCTAGGAAGGAAAAGCGCAGTGTTTGCTGGTTTACTTCAGGAGTGTAATCTGGTAATTAACTATTACAATTTGCAGCCTTTATGTTGCTTAGAAAAATAAGAATTAACATGGATTCTTATTATAACCCCCCTGTTGTTTGTTACCAATGTGGTTTTCAGACAGGTTACAAGATTTTCTTGCTATGGTAAAAGTCCTTGCAAGGACAAGTGGTGTACATTTGTAGCACAGAAAACAAAGTTTTTATCAAAATTTCCCTGAAGAATAATTTAATCAATGTCCTTGATACTTTTCAGGGAAAACAATGGTATTCCCTGCCACATTAGGAAAAAAGAAAGGAATAAACATAAAAGTGACTCTTTGTACACCCCTTCCACTTGATATCTTTCCGGATCACCTTACAACTTTCCATTTTTCCATCTCTTCAGCTGCTTATTTATATGCTGTAGGGACACCCACAGTCCTGATGCTTTACTAGATAATGACTGTCTGTACTTATGCTGCCAGCCTCTGGTGTCTGGGAACAAGCAGCATTAGAGATTACAGCTATGGAGGAACAAGAGCTTCCATCCTGCTGAATAGTTTTGCACTTCAAAATATACTGACAACCCAGAGAGGAAGAAATGAGGAACATGTGAAATTTTCTATTTAAGAAATATTTTAAGAACTTCTTTTGGTTACTTAGGAAAACAACAAACTCCTCTTCCTTCAAGAAACCCATGTGTGGTTACTAAAATATTTTGCAGTATTTATGTAGAGTACTTGTCTTTTATGGAGAGAATGAGCTAATTCTCTCGCTTGGAACTTGTGAACAATATGCTGGAGGAGAGTCAATGCTGCAGTAGCAGTATAACAGATTTTCACCCTAGAAAACAGGCTGCAGAAAGGTAGTCCGTTTTTCTAAAACTTCTTGCTTAAAATTGAATTTCTGACATCCATTCTAAGAGGAAAAATATTGACCTATCACAACATGGTTCCTTTCCTGAATGGGAGATGAAAGCCATGGCTATATATGTTGGCAATTACCCTTCTAGTGTTTTACAAGGGATCTGTGAAAGGCAAATATTTTTCCTGAGAACTCTTTACCTTATGAAGAACCTTGTAAACACCTCTCTAAACAGAATATACTCTTTCAAGGATTTTTTTTTTTTGTTATTTAGGTAGTAAGATAAGTCATGACTGGCTATATCGCAAAATCTGCAATGATATCTGCCCAATGTAACAACCATGTTTTTATAGTTAATTCACGAGATAGGTGAAAAATTATTTATTCACCCATCAAGGTTCATTTTCCATACAGTGCTACAGTGTAGTAGAGGTATCCTTGCTTTATATTTTCTAACCTGTGTTTTGACTCCTGGAATACAGATGGAATAATTAAATATAATTTGAGAAATACAATGGATAATTTGGAAAGCTTGGAAATGCATTATCATCCTTTTTAAAAGCTGGGATTTCAATTATATATTTCAACATAATATATTTGTTTAGAAGAGTGATTCTCAGGCTTCTTGAAAATCTATCACACTCTCTTGGGTTAGGTAATCCCTGTAGTATTTATATTATCTAATTTTTGTCGTCCTAGAAAGGAAAGAAATGGCATAAATTTTACTTATGGAAAAGTGGAGTAAAAAGTAAAATTTGAATTATAGTATGAAACTTTATCCAGCTAGCTACAGTAGGTTTTTGTTGGACATTGAATACACAAAAAATGTACTTATTTATTGTTGTTTGGATGTTAGAGCAATTAGTTGTGGAACTACATTAAAAATTAGGGGTATATCTATACCTTCTGCATTCAAAATCTAGTTCAGCATTGAGACCTAAAGTATTCAAAGTTAATGTTTGGTCATGGACACACTAAGGCTAAGCTTAGGGTCTTGGCTTGAAGCAGATTGTCAACAACATTTAAGCTCGCAAGTTTAGTCTTAGTCTGGGTATTATCAGACTCTGCAAACACAAGTAAGTGTATTAACAGAATCAGACATCAGGGGAACAGTGTCAATTTATTCACATTTGGAAGCCCACCAGGATCTAAAATATATCGATTGCTTTAAAATATATGTTGACTCACCATCTTTAAGACTTTCCAAAAAAGTCAAGTTGCATTTACTTAACTTAAATTGCCTTAAATTGCTGTTTTCAAGAACTTCCTTCCTCCCATTTCATCTTCACATTTGAAAAAATGTTGAATGTTGGATTGTGTTTTTAAGATGCTGTTTGATTTTTTTTTCTTAAATAGTATTTTAAATAAAATTGCTCAATACTTGGAAGATATTAACCCTTTGCTTAATGTAATGGGAACTATTTTTTTTTTCCCAGGTCTCAACGGTCCCAGAGTTTGGCCGCATAGTAATTTATACTACCAGTCTTCGTGTGGTGAGAACCACTTTTGAAAGGTGTGAACTGGTCAGAAAGATATTTCAAAATCACAGAGTTAAGTTCGAAGAAAAAAACATTGCTCTGAACAGTGATTATGGAAAAGAACTAGATGAAAGATGCAGAAGTGTCTGTGAAGTTCCCTCACTCCCTGTTGTGTTTATTGATGGCCATTATCTTGGGGTAAGTAAAGCATGAACCTATGTTTTATTCTGCAGTTGGGAAGAGCATATGAAAATCTCGATGAATGAAAAGCAAGATCTTTAGAAAATTCACTGCAATGCTGCAGTGATGGTAACAAGCTAAGACAGAAATTCTTCTGTAGTATGCACTGCACAGATCCTCACTGATAAGTTTGATCTGAGGGTGCAAAAGATAACCAAGGACAAACTACCAGGAGAAGAGTAAGAGGCAATAATACATCTAAGATATCATCTTTTACTTTAAAAATATCTTATTTTGTAGTTGAAATCATGAAAATCTGGGGAAAGTAATTTTTTTTCCTTATGAGAACCTGTATGTGTGATTGACCCAGGAAGATGAACACACGTAGCATAAACCTGTCATTCAGTAAATCTGGGTTGAATAAGAGACTAATACTTTGGCGTGTCAGACTTCAAATATAGATTGAATTTTAGATGATGTAGTCTGTATCAGGATCTGTAATCAACTGAACTTATTTTAGATACAAAATTGGTTAATACTTACTTTTTTAAAACCTAGCTGTAGAGAGAGAGAAGAGCCCAACTCTGCCCTATTGTAAGACATAAACTCCAAATGGAAAACTAAAATCTCAATTTGTTCACAGCATTCTAGGTCTAGAAGCCTACTGACATTCAAAGTCACCTTTTAATTGAACCTGTACTTTTGAAATGTATTTCTCATAGACATTAAAAAAATATTCTGGAAAGTGGAGCAAAGAAAACAGTTTGAAAACTCAGAGAAGGTATTTGTCTTGAGTGGTGAAAAGCTAGCAATTAGAACCGACTGTGAGACTGTGATTTGTGAAGGCAAACTATATTTAAACACAGTGAGGTTATTGTGTTTGCATCACTTAAAGCTTTCATTTTCACAAAACATATAAGTAATAAAATAGAGTGTAACCAACAATCAGGGACAATAAATATTGGACCTATATGAACGTTTTCTCCTCTTTTCCCGCATCCCTTCCAGGCTTTCCATGTGTTCTGCATGATTTAGGCTTTGCTGAGCATTTTAACAAATGCATTTGCTGTTCTAGGCCTTGCCAGACCACTAGAGCAGCTGTAAAACCACCTGTATGCAGAATAATAGTAAACAGTGATTTTTACTTCATTGTAGAATATGCTTTTATCAAAACTCTGATTTGGAGAGTTCTCCAGCCAGCCAGGAGTGCTACATTCAAGAGTAGTTTAAAATTCAACAGGATTCAGATGAAGATTCGCTCATCTAATTATTATATTATGTAAGTAGTGAGTTATGATTGACTCCAAGAAAATCTCAGTCCACCTATGAACAATTTGTCAAAAGAATTCAGATAAGATACTGAAACGGATTAAATAAATTATTTGCTTAATGTAGGAAATGCCTGGATACAATCATTTTGGTATGATGGATGGCCCATTAAGTCACTGCCATTGGGGTTTTGTTTGTTTGTTTGTTTTTAAAGATTGTGAGAAACTTGTTTTCTAAAAGAGGAGCAACAGGGTAAAAAACAATAAAATCTCATTAAAACTCTCTAAGTACTGTATGAGATTCTTTGGAGAGGTATAGAAAAGAAAGCAAGTGAATTAAGAAGATAGCTTTCTATGGAAGAGACAAATCTACCTCCTACAGGTAAAGAAAACTGAAATAATTTAGTGCTCTGATCTAGACATTTATTGCAGCAAGGCAACTACACTTACATTGTTTAGCACAAGAAAAAGCATTGGGCTGCTAAAGACCAAGAAAACACTCAGATATGGGGTGTGTTTTCCTGCTTCTTTTCCTTTCTCTTTTTTTATTTTTTTTTCTTAACTTGATGAGGCACGCTGTAGTTAGCTGGAACAAACTTTAGTTTAATGAGAGAATTAACGTTATTCCATGTAAGAGTGGCATTGTTGGTGGAAAAGCAGCTTTGCAGGCAGGGAACTGTGCATGAGACATCTCTGCTCACAGAGAGCTGCTGGCAGCGTGTGCATCTCCCCTCCTCCTGCACGAGGTTTGTGCCCTCCACACTCTCCATTATCCCCTTGGGAGGCACTGCTGCTTGCTGCAACACCACTCTGGTGTGCTTCAGCTGAGGTGAGATGTGCTTCGGTGTGATGAGAAAGCCAAGTTGAGTGTGAGCAGGGCAGTGGCTGCCGACAGAGCACCTGTGGCTGGCAGGGTGCTGGGGAAGGAGAGCCCGGGATGAGCCTCTCACTTGCCCTGGCAAGGGACCTGTGTGCACTTGTTCTGTTTGGTAAATGTGGCAAGCCCCACTATTTTATGACATTTATTTCTCTGTCTTAATATGTCTTCACAAAAGAATTTGAAATTCATTCATTTAAAGAGATGAGGAGGGGGGCATGTTGAGAAGGGCTGGCAATGAAGTATTCCCCCCACTCCCAGCTCTGTCAATTCTCATTCAGAAGACAGTGCATCGTGGCCCCAAAGGCAGTATGTTGGCTGGAACCTGTGCTAGGCTTGTGTTTCATTAAAATGCTATTGAGAACTAATTAAGAATTTGGTCTCATTGGTAACAGTAGATATTTCTATAATGCTTTTTATAATAATTAACTTCTGATATGCAAATGAAACACAGAAAACCCAAAGCCTGGTGTGTCAGTAAATATAGCATGCAATATTTTCCTCTTTTTTTCCCTTTTTTTCCCATTTTTTTTTTCATTTTGAATATTTATTTCCTGAAAAAATCCCTCCCTGAAGGAGATTGCATGTAGCAGTACAAAGGAGAATCTATATTGAGCTATGCAGTTTTCAATGAGTCATAAGGAGAAAAAAACCCAACCCTGAAATAAAATATGAACAGTTTTGAAAGGTGAAAAATTATTCTTAATGAGATAAAAGTAACAAAAGCACCAAAACCCAGCCTATGTACATCTGATAGAGTATATTGTACCCAAGCTATTCAGAAGCATGGACAAAGTTATTTGAGCACTGCAGGCTGTGGGGATAAATATTCACAGTGCTGTGGAATTTATCATTGCCTGCACAGGGACAATGAAACAGATCCGTGACTTGGGCAGAAGCAATAAAAAAAAAAATCATATTTAGCCCCTGTCAAGGAAGGTACTGCATGCTGCAGTACAGCAGGGCTTTTAATCTCATTTTTTTCAGGACTGAACCATTGTATTTCTTGACACACACTGTCTAAATACCAGTCTGTCAGGAAATTGCTGTTTCTTTCTGCTGCATGCTTTTTACTGGGTGATCTAATCCCTTCTTTTCACCTGAGGTTGTCTCCATCTGAAATGGAATTATGCCATCTGCTGGGATACCAATGCAGAATTAAAAATTACATCCAAAAAACAGCCACACAGAAAAAAAAAATAGAACATTCATTTACTCTTATAAATGCATTCAGAATTGTTAAAAATTTTTGTTATGCAAAGACCCACTCTCCTGGAAAAGGGATGCAAATAAAACAGGCAAATAAGTCATTCTTTGCAAGTCTGTTAACTCACAGCAGAATATTTTTAAAATACCTGTGTTTTATTTTTCTACTTGAAATATATGATTGAATTACAGCATTCACTTGCCATGCAAAGCTCTTTGATTTTTTCAGATATGTGAATTTAAGACTGTTTTTTCTGAAGAAAATCTCTCCTGTTTAGTTTTCCCAGCTATAATGAATCCAAAACAGCATGAGATTTATAGAAAAATTATTTTATTTGACACATTGGTTATGATCTTTTCCAAAGAATAATGAAACTGGGTTTTGCACCTGACTTTTAGAAAATACATGTGCAAAATATTTTTTTGTGAAACAGGAAATAACAGTTTCCTTTTAGCTGTTTTCCAGTAGCCGTATATATTTAGCTGTTCTCTGTGTTTTGTTAAATACATTCTTCTGGTATTCACTTGATAGGAGGATATGAATGGCTCTGTGACAGTAAAGCTATTACTTCATTATTGCATTTGGTCACCTAGTCTTTTCCAACTTGTTTCCTCCATTTTGCAGTTTAACATGCCAGGAAATGCAGGGTTCAATTGCTTTTTACACATCAACCTTTCCCATTCTTTGCATAGCAAAACCAGAATTTCTGGTGCTGGTACTACACTGCAGTGTCAATTTTCTCAGTTTATGGGCAGATTTCCAGGCAGTTATTTGTACCCTCTGTGTTTGTGCTGCCAAGGGGCCCCTGGCTGTGAGAGGAGTGATGCTGCAGGCTGCAGGGAGTGTGAGCTGTGGGCAAAGGCAGGGCATACACAGCCCAGCTCCTCGTTATGGCACACTGGAGAGCGTGAGCCACTGATGGTGAAGTGTGTGAGTGCGTTTGTGTTGCCTCAACAGAGACCTTGCCTATGTGCTTAGCAAAATAGGAAACAGGGCATGCAATTTATCTGCACTGCAAATGTGTCCACAAGAGGGATGTTGCAGGGCCTGGATGATTTTTCTTGGTATGTAAGGAATGATGATGAAGAGAGGCTGCTTCCCAAAACCTGCAGGTATTCTAGTAAAGTCAAATGCAAGCCATATATCTGTGTTCACTCCTTGATGAAGAATTATATTGTGGAGATGGTAATGGTTTATATCCAAGATAGGTAGCAGCAAACAGGTTTATAGCCAAAACAGAGTTGGGGCAGTGGAAAACTTAGTGGACTTGTTCTAGTTCTATGGTTAATAGGAATTATATATGGGAATTTAATATTTGAAATATGATGTTAATTTCTGGATATTCTCAAGGAATAATTGGGAAAATAATTTTATTAATTAAAAGGGTCTGGAAAAAATCTTGAGTGATATAGCCAAGTCTGTGGCATTTCCTTGCCATTGGAATATCTGACTACAACCCCTGGACTCCTCTAGAATGGTAGAGATTCTGAAAATTTAATAGACAAAAGATTCACAGGCTTCTGCTTTAAAATTTAAAAAAATGGGAAAAAAACCTGAAAACGCACTTCTCACTGAAGATTATGCCCATTGTCCCTCATACTGCTTATGTTACTCTCTGGAGGGCCAGACTATTTAAGGGTTCATATACCTTTCTGAGTAATTGTGGACTGAGCACAACCTAGGAAGAAAAAGAAAGGCAGCACGGAAGGCAGCTATTGGCCTTACTTAACAGCTGCTTTAATTACTCTAATAATTATGGACTCTGTGTTAAGACTCAAAGATCCAGAAGGAAGGTTAATTTCTGCAGACTTTTATTTATATTTTACTTGGGGCAGCCATTTATCAGAGAAGACAGAGTAGAAAACTTGAAAACATTTGTAGCCATTCTGATATTTGGGTTTTAATTAAAAAGCCATAGATTTCTACTTTGAGAGGAACACAGCTACTGACTGAATGTCATCAGAAATATAAATCCTTTAAAATATAAATCTATAATGGGAAATCTGTCAAACTTTTAATTACTGTGCTGTAAAAGCCAATTAGAATTATCATACATCATCACAGTAGCATGGGACAGAAGTCACAGAAGCTTTCCTCTGTGTCAACAGAGAAGAGAGCTTTTCCTAAAAGGGGCAAATTGAGGCTTGTCTAGTTTAAGGAATTTGGAGTTCTGCAATCCCATCATCAGTAAAGTTGCAAATCCTTAATGTCTGTACTTCAGATGAGCAGCACAAGCTTTGTCTTAAGCTGCTGCAGTGTACTGAGACCCCGAGCTAAAACTCCACGGGCTACCTTGGTCAGTCCTCACTGTTTGCCAATCACTCCCATTGCCTGCTGCTCTGTGTGAAAGCAGAGAAAGGTGAGAGGACAGGTGTGAGAGGGCCAGCAGACTGCAAAAAGCTGCTCTGCTGGGGACACAGGCAGCCTAATGCATGTGCTGGAGCTGCTGCACTCTGTGCCCATGATCTGAAATGCATTTCACTAGAAGAGTCAGCACAATAAGGCTAACTCATCCATCCCCTATCATCTTCTGTGATTAATTAACCACAACTAATTACCTTGTGTGATACTTCTTTTAAATATCTCTTTGAAAGTATAACACTGTAAGAGTAGTGTCCACTGGAAAAGTGGCTTTCCACATCCACTAAAATATTAACATTTTTCTTTTTAACTAAAATAAAAATCATCAAACTGGAGTCAGAAGTGTTGCTGTTTCATACAAACCTTGAGCAAAAAGACTTTCTACAGGGAAAATAACTTTAGTAGGGTGTCATAAAAAGAACTTGGGAAGATTTGGTTGCCTTTGATTGCTTTTGGGCTACACACTTGTAGCCTCAGTAGTCCCCAGCAAGGTTCTGTGAATGGTTGGACACTTAGGGGTATGTTAGAGGCACACATGTATTCCCTGTGCCCACCAGCACCTCTTCCTGTACCTTCCAGAAACTGGGAGAGGTGCTGGTGAGGAGCTGGGGCTGACTTTGGGCAGCTCAAACTAATGGCACATCTGAGATGTGTGCCAGCATCCCACTGCACCTCAGCCCTGTGCCAGTGTCCCACCACACCTTCCAGATAATGCTGGAAGCAAAATCAAAGACAGAATTTAACAGTCTGGGTATGCAGGGACCAGCAAACTGGGGCAGCACAGCAGCATGAACTCTCCATGTGGTGAAGAAGTGGCCAATTGCCTTTGGCAGCAAAAAAGCCCCGTGTGTCTGTACCTCAGTTTCCTCACCTTTTGTTGGTTTCTGGTTAAAAGTGTCTGCAAGCATTTCACAGTATTTAGTATTCAACGAAATTAGTTCCCTAAGTGAAGTATAGACATTCAAATGTGGTGCTCTAATTAGAAGAGAAGGGCACAAAAATTCCATATGCTCCCTGACACTTTAATTTTGTCTGCATGTCTCTTAGCATTTACTTTCAAGAGGAAAAATATACCCAACACTTAAGTAGAGCTTTGGTTCAGGACACAGAAACCCTAAGAGGCCTAAGTCAGACTAAGTTATTACTCACTGTTGTGTCTGACTTTATTGTTGTTAGAGTATTTTCATTATTCTTTTTCTCCTTGTGTTATACATTAGGCACATTATGTCTTAATTCAGTGCTCAACTGCCAGAATATTTGAAATACAGTCTCCTCATTTTGCTGCATTTTCTGATATGTTATATATTTATAAAATTGTAATTTTTTGACACCATAACTAGAAATATTTTTTATTCTGTCAAGAAACATACCTGTAAGATAAAGGGAACACAATCAGAATTTCTAAGCTCTGTCACCTTTTACAGAAAAGGCAACGTGATACATCACCTGTTAACGAACTTTAGGCATTACTATCAGACCTGTGATTAGATTCTCCTCTCCTTCTAGCTTTACTAAGGTTGACCTAATTGCAATATAACTAATGTGAGTCAAATTTGTCCTCAGCCTGTTTAAAATTTCAAGACCAAATCTTCTAATCATCTCTGCTTTTTTTTTCATGATAACATGGCTGACATTTTTCATCTTCTTTTCCTAATAGGGTGCTGAGAAAATTTTACTAATGAATGAATCTGGGGAACTGCAAGATCTCTTAACCAAAATTGAGGTAATTGTATTTCTGCAAATAAATATAGGGAATATACATTTACTACTTGCAATCGATTAGATTTTCTTTTTTATAATTTCCTTTTCTTCTACTATAAACTGATGATCCCAAATGCTTTTTTTGTTTTACTCTTTTCTACACCCTCTTTTTGGGTGGAGGCCCTAAAACGTTATTGCCTAGCCTAATGTGTGTCCTAATCTTGGGACAAAAAGCACATATATAAGACAAACAACGTCAGACTACAGGGAACTGATAACTGCTCACTGAATACAACCACTGCTAATTTGCCTTTCGGTGTTTTTTTCGTGTGTTTGGTTGGTTTGGTTTTTTCTTTCCCTCATTTATTTTTTTTCCCCAAAAATGGGTTTATTACAATTGCAAGGGGCAGTCTGTTTTCTTCATTGCTAGAGATGCAGAAAGTGGTTCCACAAACTGCCATCTGTTCATGGAAGAAATGGCTATTGTTCAAGAAATTCAGCTAAAGCAATTTTGCTTTGATTTCGAAACTTTTGTTAGTTCCCTTAACTATGTCTAAAGGTATCTGTACATTTAGAAGCCTAACAAGCAATAATGAATGTAAAGATTAAAAATATTCTCTTCAAATTTTGAGATAATTTGCAATAATGTTCAATGAAATAAGCAATCTTCAAAAATTATGAAATTGGGAGCACACCTGAGATAAAAAGAATGTTAATTTTACATAAAATATCATATATAATAATTTTTTTTTAAATAAATACTTTACATAAGATAATGTATAATGTATAATGTATAATGTATAATGTATAATGTATAATGTATAATATATAATATATAATATATAATATATAATATATAAATTATAACATATATAACATATAATTATATATATAATATAATCGTTGTCCCTGGATGAGCTGATAATAGTAGGAGCTGTTTGCCTTGTGAAGAAGAGCAGCAAGTTTGTGAGCTACAGAACAAAAAGAAAAATTGTTTGCATGTTCATCTGACTTTTCAATAGATGAATGCTATTATTAATGGGTGTGTAGAAATACTTTCAATTTTTATTGGTGGTGTTCCAGGTACTTCATTTTCTGTGGGTATTTTATTCTGGTAATAATTTGTCACTAATTTTTAGTGGTACATAATTCCTCAGACTGACAGTAGCAGGAATTGTATGGATTTTTGTTCTTTTCTTTGTGAATAAACTTGCAAAGTCCTTACTCAGCAGTTCAGTGCTAAAACATGTGGTGGTAAGTACCCAAAGTGGAATACCTTTCCTTTCTCTGATTTGAATTTTAAGGAAATCATTAAATAAACTAGCCACATTTTCAGCAAATGAAACTTAAAATTGTCTTTGAAATCTCTTCTTCTATGCTCCATTTTCTTTAATCCAATAAAAAAATAGAATAAATTTATTGTTCTATGTGGGAATTAGGACAATTGAGAGGCCTCAAGCCTCCCTTGAAGTAATTTTCCCTGGGTATAACTGTTAGACATTGATAATCTGTCTTCTTTACGCTTAAAGCTTCAGCATTCTACACCCATACATTTGAATACATCACTTCTTTCCTTGAGTGCTACTTGTCAGAAGCTATGAATTGCTTTTTGATATCATCAGCTTGAACTGTAATAGGTATAATATGTTCAGCACGAGGATGCAAATGCTGAAAGTCATAATATCTTAACATAGAGCATAGAAAACATAACATCAGCATAAACTGCCTGGAGATTGGATTCATTGCAATACCTCCTAGATTTAATCTAGACCTAAACAATATCCGAGTGATGCATGCAAGCTATCCTTTAGCTTGCTATTTTGGCAAGTATAAATGCAGGCTACAGAAGTATAAAGTGACCAACGAACCTGCAGTGAGCCTCTCTGACATGGCACGTGGACCTGACCAAAGGAAAAGGCAGAATCATTCCTCTCCCATGGTGGTTTGCCATGGGCTGGGGTGGTGGGTCTTGCCCAAAATGGGAAGCAGGATACGTATTTTTAGCTGCCCTGGAGTCCTCATTGTCCTAGACCTTGTGGTGGTTGATGAGGTAACATTTTTTCTTTCTTCCATTCTTTGAGCAGAGAGTCCAGCATCCTCAGCAGTGCCTCTCTTGCGGGGGCTTTGGTTTCCTGCCGTGCTCAGCGTGCCATGGGAGCAAGATGTCCGTGTTCCGGAACTGCTTTACGGACTCCTTCAAAGCCCTCAAGTGCACTGCTTGCAATGAGAACGGGCTCCAGCGCTGCAGGAGCTGTGCAGGCTGAAAACGGCAGCTCCACGTGTTCAAACTAACTTTATGGTACTGCACCAGTTTGTAATAGTTTTTTTTTTTTTTAATTAATCAATTTATCCAAAACAGTCAATAAAAATCCATTTGTTGTATATTTCTGGTTTGAGCATTTGAGCTTTTTAATATCTGATTGTTGACCATATAATGAACTCTAAAATACATCTTTCTAGTTTCCTTATTTGTAGTCTGGAAAACTTATCACATACATGAATTCTTTCTTTTCCTATATCATCATCATCACACATATGTGTTTTTGAGTACTGCACTCAAAATTTCAGCAAAATTAAGCTTAATCTTCAGATTATTGACTAGTGCTGTTTTCAAAATCAGTGAGAATAAGGATTTTGTAACGTGGACTAGCCCAAGACTCTTCCACACCACCTTTCCCTGAAAAGCCACTATGGCTGAATTGTCACTAATTCTATGTGGCTATGGAAGAACAGAACATTTCTTGAAAGTCCTATGAATCATCTTTCTCTTTTAGTACTGCTTTCTATTTGTTACAAAATTAATGTTCTTGGACAAAATTGCGTAAACATTTAATATAGTAGATGTTCATAACTGTGGTAGTATCTCAGAGTTTTATGATTCTGTATGTCACAGTAGATCTTATAATGATTCAGTGAGAACACCTAACAGCTTTATAAATTGCATATAAAGTAATTGAGGATGAAATTTCAGCTTTTTCAGCTTAATAATAGTTATGGTTTGATGACTAGCCTGGTGTGATTGTTTCAGGGCATCTGTTCCCCAGGAAGGCCCAGGTCTATGCCCAGGCAACTCCAGTACTGAATATACCTTTGCCAATTTTGGTGGGTGTCCCCAACACAAGCAAAGGAGAATTAGTCAGTGATTAGTCTCAATGGACTGTGGGCTCTCCACACCGAATATATTCCAGTTTGGAAGTGCATTACCATTCATGCACTTCCACAGAATACTTTTTAACAGGCTAACTTTAGCGAGCCATCACCAACAGTGTTTTGACATTGCACATCTGCTTCATGTTCCTGCTGTTCAGTCATGTACTGGGACAAGGAGTAGAAAGGTAGCAGAAAATTTCAGCACCTTGCTAAAATTGGTGTTGGTTAGAAAAGGCTTCCCTGGTAGTCATTTCACCCTGCCCAAACTGCATTAGCAAGTGTTGAGCCCTGTCATTTATGCTTCTTGCCTTATTCTTTGTAAAGTTGTTCTGACCGAGGTTTAAGTTAAGTGCAGTTTGCTTTATTAGGTGTTGTTTACTCTAGTTGGAAACCCCATTCCTCTTCCCTCTTTAACATATAACCTTCATTAAATTCTCTGTGATGAAAGGCTCAGGTATTCTTTCAGTGTTGGGCACAGCACAGCTGTGGTATAAACCAGGACAACCACAGCTGCACAAAATACGGCTTGCAAAAAATCTTCTCTCAAAACCTTTGTTTTTCTGATACCTTATTTTCCTCACCTGAATAATCAGAAAACCATCTTTCCTCCCCTTCCACTTGCTGTGTCTAGAGGTGGTAGCTGGTAGCTGAAGAGTTAGACAAGTTGAGCTTACTTATTCTTTCAACATTTGAATCTAAGGGACTTATGCATATTCTATTACATATTGAATGTACAGGCTTGAAAGTGCTTGTATGATCCTACTGCTCCTACAGATTCTACCTTAGGGCTCAGAGGAAGCATCTGGATCTTTGGCATAACATGAGAGAAATTAAATTTTATACAAAGGCCATCCATAATGCTTAGCAGCACCCCAGCTATAAAACTCTGAATTGCAGATGTGCTTATATTTTTACTGCCTGGGTAAGAAGAAAAGAAAGAAAATACATTATCCTTCTTTTATTTAATAGTCTTGTTCTTTCTATTTCTGGCTCGTATTGCAGCTCAGACTAGTAGGATACAGAATGAAAGTCAACATAAATCAGAATACTGATTATTAGAAGTCATCGTGTCCAAAGCATGAAAACAAACTTTTTTAGTTTCTAACTTGCTATGGATCTAAAGAGTGAGAACATTCACAGTAGTGAATACTGAACTCAAGATGGCATACACAAATTCATCCTTGAGGGAAATTACTAGTGAAGAAAATGCCAGTGCATTTGCTCTACTGTGCTTCCACAGTCTTCACCCCTGAGAAGAGACGTTGTTTGATGAGATGTTTCATCACCATTCACCCATTGAAGTACCATTTGACCAAATTACTGACTTGACAATGTATGTTAAACATTTTCAGTTTCACTGAAAATAAAATTCCTTCATTGACCTGGAAGAAGAGTTTGAAGCTGGTTTTCTTGTCATTCAGGCAATCAGAAAATAATTTCTCTTCAGAGTGAAACAAATGCACTGAATCTCATTTCTTTCCTGATTTATCCCCAGGGGCTGTGAAAGAAACCTAGAGAGACTGACCTAGCCAAGGCTCTAACTTTTCAGAGGTACTTAATGCCAATGAGCAACGATAAGGCAAAATGTCCTCAGTTTTCCTTTTAGAAAGAAAAATGAAGAAAGCAAAAGGTCAAGTTTTGCAGAATCTTTTTTTGCCCCCCAAGGATCTTTATGGGAGACACAGGACACCTAATGCTGACAAACATAGCATTCTTCAGACCCTGCATATTTGTTGCTATACTAGAAAAAGATCTTTTCTCTCCTCTCTCGTCAACTGAATAACTAGCTTTTTCTCTCCAGCTGTATTTTTCTTGTAACAGTCTGTATGAAAAACAAAAAAAAATTTTATTTTTTAAAGGAGCTATTTTTATTCTATTGTTTACAATCTCTGCTAGGGGTTTAGGTCTGGCTTCTCCCCAGCCATCCTAGAAACACTAAGTGTGACAGAATGACAACATTACAAAGGCAAGCCCAGGAGTCAGTTGAGGGATATGATGGTTTCTAGTATAAGAGATGCATCAGGCAGCTAGAAATACAGCTTTCAAGTCAGTCTGAAATAAAATAAGGTATGCAGCTCTGTTCTGATTTACATTAGTAGTGCATCTTTACATCCAAGGAATTAGCAGCTATCTCTGCTATAACAAATAAGACTTATCAAACTGCATCTTTGTACAGGAAATTTTCTATTTCTAAATGCATCAAGCTCTGCTTCTCTTGTTTCTGCCCTCAATGACAAGGCTGAAGTAAGGATCCAAGTAAATATTCTCTGCCTGACAGCTCAGCATATGGACATGCATGAGAGCTGGTAGCAGAGAGCAAGGTAATCCTCAGGCTGTTTCTTTGCAAAAGAAACAGAGCTTTATGAGCTTAAGGAAGAGAATGATTTGCAGTCTTCAGTTCAGTAGCTTGCAGGACTCTTTCCAGTGGACTACATCTCTAATCATAAGACTATTCTTTAACTCCGTAGAGAATTTTGCTGTTGCAAAAATTGCAGAGGGAAAGAAAATTTCTTACTCTAAATAGTGAGGACCACACAAAGCAGGGTGTTCATCCCCCCCCGTGTTTTTTTTTTCTTTGTAATGGGTCACTTCAGAGCAATTTTCTTCTCCCTTGCACTAAAAGAGTAAAATTATAAATTTTATTTAATATTGCACTATGTAATAAATGTACTTCGGTTTTTTCTTTTGGGGAGAAGTTTGCTCTTTTAATATACCAACGGGCATTAACTTTCTAGGTAAAAAATCTGGGTATTTTCAATAAGAAGTAGTGCATCTGGGAGTTGATTTCCATTCAAACTCTTTGTTTCCATGGCATATTCTTTTTAAAGATACCTAAAACAGATAGACTGTCTTGTGTGTCAACAGCCTACTGTAATAAAACATTTTACATAAATTTGGAATAGCGAGAGTTTTTGCAGGCAGCACTGCAAAAAGAAGCTTGGCATTTTATTTAAATTAAAAACTACATCAGTCATAGATCTTACTGACCTCCATACTTAATTCTGAAGTTTTCTGACCTCAGACAAGGTCCTGTCAAATCAATGAGAACCATCATATTGATTTAGATTCCTGGTCAGCTGGGTCTAGGCTATCTTCCTTTTACAACTGAAGTGCTGTGAAATACAGAATTATGTAACTAACTCTACACTGTGTTTGGTATAAATTCTTCTTTAAAAATAAGAATGTGGTGTGTCTTGAAGCCCTCCAAGATGTTCACTCACTCCATGATTTATTTCTCTTATACCTGTGAACTCATAATAATGAATGAAAAGGATCTGATAGGTCTTGAAATAAGACAAGTTAATTCAGCTGTAAGTAAACATGCATTGTCCGAAAACTTGCTGCTTTTGACTTTAGTATCCTGTGAAAAAAGTAACAAGAATTTTTTGAGAATTTTGGAGTTTCATTAATGAAAATAAGTAATGAATCTCACTTGAGTTTCACAATTTTCATGAGTGAATACCTAATGGAACACACTTCAGGTACTGTTCCTAGCTATTGCCGTTGTATAATTGAATTAAAATGAATTTTATTCTCTTAGCTTGAGATACATTATTTGACCACAAAAGCATTCAACAGGAAATGTTTATGCCTAAATAATTTAGTAAGGAGAAGAATTAAGGTTGCTTAGCTTACTTTAAATAATTTAGAAATGATAGTAAAGGACATTGTAATCCAACAATAACTTGAAAAGTAAAAATTATTAGAACTAAAACTTTATGTTTAATCCCATTTCTCTTTCTTCTTGCATTAATTTGCTTAGGGAAAGTGAATCAGGAAATGATTGCTTTAGAAGGAAATGACTATGAGAAAATACTTGCAGTTTAAGCTTCTAGCTTATCATCTCTACTTTGAAAAATTGGTTTAAAATGAGTAAAAAAATTTATGAAAACCAATAAGTTTTCCATTCAAGAAAAACTACAATGCAATAAGACATATACTGCCATTGTCTCTTTGAGGACTTATAGTTTTGCTAGTGAAGGAAAAATCGTCCTATTGAAAACAAAGATTTATTTAAAAGACAGAATAATCAGAAATTTACTTCAACATAAAAAAAAATTCTTTTAGTGGCCTGATATTTGGAATTTTATATAAAATAAATATGCTGCAAGGTAATGCCCTTTGGCAGCTGATAGAGTTATATTTTGATCTGGAGAAAAAGCCTGTTGTGACAATATAAAATAAGCAATAGTTATATGACCAGTCAGAGAAGTTGACTACAAGTTGCTATTTTCATTATTGATTGTGATCTGTTCAAAGTAGACAAATAATGATCAATAAAAAGAAATCAAGCATCACCATATAAATGTGAGCACTCATCAGCTTACCACTTAGAAGTGGCTATTTCACTTTATGAATATTTAATCCAGTGAATGCACTCTTGTCTGTCAGATATGGGCAAAATCCTCTCTGATTTCAAGTCAGGTAAATTATAAATGAGTGAGGATGAGAAATATACAAAACATCATCTAAATGTTAATCCTCTCTGTGCTAACTCCCATTACCAACATTATACTATTTATTTGCAACTCTGCCCCTGATTTGAGCCAACATCTGAGACTTTGAAGAACATCTAGACACTGTCTTTCCCTCAAATTTCATTTGCAAAATAATTTTCCCCATCATATCACATGTGGGAATAAGACACAGTAGGACAGGGATGTTGTACTCCAGCAGAAATCCTCCAGACCTGTGGGATGATGTATCTAATCCTTGTGCATCAATAGAGCTGCACAGGCAATGAATGCTTTATACTGCCTCAGGGATCTAACCAGACAGAGAGAACACCAGATCAATACTGCAGCCTGCAAAATTAAAGGACTCAGTAAAAACGTCTTTCTTTTTTTTTTTTTTAATTTTTTTAAAAGTATAAGCACAAAGATAATAAACAGTCATCATCATTACTCTTGTATTTGAGATATTGCAATCATTGCTTTTAACAATATAAGAAAATCATACTGCCTGTCATTACAGCTTGATGGTAATAGCTGATGCTAAGTTTTCCTTTCCAACATAATCACAGAGTAAAATTTACTAGAACATTATCAAACATCAGAACTGTACTTTTTAACATAAGTAGAATATTATTATCATTATTATTCCCTCCATCATTTAGGCTCTCTCTCAGAAAAAGCCAGAGTAACCAAACCAAGATTAGCAGACAAACCTATCAGAAAGTTTAGTCTGTAATCCTCTTCCTCAGTGATTTAGAGAGATGCATTAATGTGTTTTCTGGGGAATGCAGAGTTTCCCAGTGGAGGTCCTGCTATTTGATGTACTCTTGTGATATTCCCAACAGTGCACACAGTGCTCTGAGACACGTAGTGTTGTGCTGCCTTTTTCCACATCCCATGTTCTTTTACCAGTTTGGAACATAATGATCCTAAATTTTCCAGTCTTTTCTCGCCTTCTGAATTAAATGTACACATTCTGTATCAAAGAAAAGTTAACAATTAAACCATCTCCTTTCTTTATAACCACCAAATCTCGTCTTCTAAGACATACTTCATGAGCAATATGGTTTGAAAACCCTGGAATATTTGTTTGAAAATCCTGAAATATTTTTCTGCTTACATTCTCCACTCCTTTATTAGGTCTATGATGGCAATAAGTCTTTCCTATTGCAGCTCATACTTCTTGCAGTGCATCTAATGTTCAATAACACCAAATTTGTCATGCCACACTTTATCCTTACCTTCAGACAACTCGGTATATCTATTACTGTACGACTTATAGCCTCAGGGCCTACTCAAAAATCCTGTTGTCCTCCCTTGGATATTTCCTATCTTCTGTCTTTGCTGTACTATTAATTATTTTCCACAACACCTTGCTATACCATAGCTCGGTTTTAGAATTTGTTCCCAGATCTCTTGCTGCATCTCCTCTCCTTCAAACTGTTTATCTGTCCTGCTTAATAGAGGTTGTTTTTCCCACCCTTCCCTCCTGAATCCTCAGCTGGTGTCACCTTTGTGCTTCAGATCTCCTGACAGCCGCCCCGGGGGCACTATTAACCTACTGTAACCAGCTGTCTTCTTCCAATACGCCTACAGAGAAACAGCACAAACCAAAGCACACAGCATCGTTTCAGCTTAACTTCAGAGTGAGCTTTGTTTTTTCAAGTTATACTAAATCCCTGAAGCACTTTTTTCCTAACTCGGCACTTCATATTGATGATGACAGTAATAATTACAAACTGATAAAGGACTACTTGGCTGTGAATCTGAAAGTATATCATAAACAGAGAAGATCAGCACAACAATTATGAATGGTAAATCAGATTTAACATCCTTGTTTTAACATCCCAGCTTGCCTCAGAGGCATAGAATCTAAATCTCCAGACAAAACCAATTTTTATTGATGCCCAGATTCATGTAGATGCTATCAGACAGAAATTGGAATACACTAAATCTTTTATCCCTAAAAAAATTCTTTGAAGTATTTCTCTTGCTTCAGTATAAAGTTTTTCCAAAAGCTTTATACCTGTATGCCTAAGTCTCTAACTTCCCTTTTTTCCTTCCTCTATTAATGTTATTAGATATCTAGAAATAATTAAACGTTAAACATTGATATAGCATCTGCTTTAACTTTTAAAATCTAATTGTGTATAAAAATCAATTGTCTTGCAAAGTACATAAAAAATTATCTTTCTGTTTTAAATTTGTTCCTAACATGAAGCAGCAAGTTCTCGATGTCATCTTTGCTTATTAGGGATAGATGTCAACAGTGACATGCTGGTAGGAAGTCTGGTAACTTTTTTTAACTTTATCAGTGTTTGATTCTATGACATGAAATAAGTATTAATATCTTCAGCAGCCATTATATCCTGAGTGTTTTTATGAGAAAGTACAAAAGGATCAGACTTACTCAGATTTACATTTCATAAAAATAGAGGCTGTCACAATTTTTTGGAAATTTTTTCAGTTTTGAGCACTGCACTTGTGATAGATTTACTTCTCCTGTAAGCTGCAATTGAACCTGACTGCCAATATTTTGTCATTTCAGAAAGAACTGTGAGAATTTTTCAGTGCTTTTTCTATTGACCAAATACTACAAAATGCATCTTATTCCTGAAGGACAACTATTATCTTGATTACAAGAGAAAGAACTTAATGATGACGCATATATTAGCTGGATACTTTATGTAGTTGAAAGAAAAATACCTTCCACCCTTCAGGGATGAAATAGTTATGCATTTTGCTATTAAATGAAATCAACCAAATAAGGATTTATTACCTAACTACATTTCAGCTTCCTACTCCCATGCACTTTTGTTCTAAAACTTGTTATATGTGCAATCTTCTCAAAATGTTTGCTTTCATTTGAAGGAAGATTATGAAAAACTGGAAGTATTATATTTACCACAAGTGACATCAGCTACGGCCTAAGCCCTCACATAGTTAAAACCAAAACTTAAAAAAGTAAAGCCCCATTTTTTATTCCTTTGTTTCTGAAGAAAATAACGTGAATATTTTTGTCATTGTACTCAGCAATTTGTTTTGCTACTCTCACAATGCCACATGTCATTCTCATTTTTATTGCAAAACTCCCAGAAGTGGGCCCAAAGTGGAGGAACCTTTTCCTGGCACAGTACTCATGAGTTGCTCTAGACTCCACTGGAGCAGACTAATTTACATTCTCCATTAGCACTTTTAGTCCTGTGTTAGACTTGGGGAAAGACTGCAGCACTTCAGCAGAGGTTTTGGGTGTTGTGTCATGCCCTGTGTGCAGCCGTGCCTTCTGCAGCCCAGAGTCAGTGAGTTTTGGATGCTGTAGCCATGCTGGCACCACTCCTAATGTGGCTCTGTGAATCGGCCAAAATCTGTGCCACATATAGGAACACATGATATATCTTAAGTAAAGTCTCTGTGTTTCACAAAATAAACTACCTATCATGTTACCCAACCCAAACATGATTACCCTGACTTTTGCTACAGTTTTGAAGTATCTTCTTTTAGCATTTTACTATATACCATCTATTTTAAGCTTAGAAATTCCTACTAGTAAGTGTGTATAGACCTACAGCTCATAAAAGAACTTAAATAAGAAACAAATCTTCTATTCACACCTGAAAATAAAAATAAAATAGAACGTAATCTGAAGTATTCTGTTTAGACTGAGAGCTTGTATATCTTCTGTTCCTTTTTCTCAGTAACCATTTCAGAAAGAAATGTGCAGAGGAACATTTTTATCTATACAAAATAGATATTTAATCAGTAGCAGTATTTATACTTATTAAGTAAAAGATGTCTACTAATTACTTTATTTGCAGCAAGAACAGTCAGAGTGATTTATCCTGGACCATATGCATTCATGGACACTGGAGGACAATCCTCACAAGGTCCCATGTTCAGCCATGTACATCTAGTACTCTCCAGTAATATTCCACCCAGAAATGTTTAAATGCCAGTTCTTAAAGATGAAAGAGATTGTACCAACTCAGCCCTTAAATTAGTGACATTTAGCCTGTTAAGTAAAACTTAAAAAAAATGCTTGCCCAGAACCAACATAAGCTGTGTATTCAGTTATTTTTCTCATATATCTTTAAAATGACCACAAATAAAAGCCCCCCACAAATGCATAAGTTCACATCAGTCATTTTATATCAATAAAAATCGTGCCATTTCAAACATTTTCTATATATTTATCTGGTAGTTTTCCAGTCTTTCAGTCACTGCACAAAGGACAGGCTCTTCACAGGTTTCTTTCCTCTTGCCCACATGTATCTCATCTCAATGACAAATTGAATGCTTTCTCTTCCACTGTATTCTCAGTGGCACAACCTAACAGTGTCTTACACAGACCTCACACCTTCCTCTCTAAAGCTCTGGAAGGATCCTTACCACATTTTACTGTGTCTGCTAGCATCTTAGGTTTTCTTTCTATTATGGATATTCTTCAGTAATTTTTTTCTTCAATGCCAGAGAACCTTGAGTTTTTCACAGGGACCTGGGTTTGCCCTTTTTGAGAAAAAAATGCAAAGAAATTATAACCTTTCTGGTCTGTGGTGGGGCAGAATAACTTCAGACTCATTACTCCTTGGATAGGGAATTACATGAAATGATGAGATCTTGCCTAATTTGTTGTTTGCTGGACTATTTTTTGTTATGGAAAGCAGCTATGAGACAATCCAAGTTTATCTTGCTACTCTGAATAGTGTCCCTCTGAAGTACACGATGAAAGTTGGCTTTGGCATTGGCTTCTTGACCAGTTTCCTTTAGGTAACATTGATTTGTTTCTAATTTCTATGGTGTCAGTAATCCACCTAAGATAATTAAATAAGCAAAACTTTTGTGTCCTGTATCAAAGTTATACTATGTAACAGTTAAATTCCTAATGATTTGAATAGTGAAAAAGTTCCTTTGGTGCAAAGCATTACTGGCATCACAGCATAAATGAGGACAAATTATTTTCTTTCCATTAGAATGAATTCATTTTTTTAATAACAGGGAAAATTAACCTGATTAAATTTATCACAACCTTATAACACATGGAAATTGCTGCCTTAGTCCAGCATCAGTGATCATGTTAAATGCTGATTGAAACTAAGTGCATTCTCCAAAATGGAGTTTAGAACCTTTGATGTGCAACTGCACTAAAAAGTCACATCTCTGGTGACACGACGGTCTCATGTTGCCTGTAATAAAAAACAATGAAGATGAGTTACATTCTAATATTAACCACAAATGTTCCTGCTGTGAAATTATAATGTTACTATTTGGTTAGTTTTTTCTTTCTGTCCTATGATATTGGAACTAATCACCATCCAGTACAAAAAAATTCATAATAGCCACACCAGAAAACTTGTCATTTCTCCTTAATATAACCTAATTTATGCATATTTTTTTATTTCTGGGGAGCAAAAGGACTGGGTAGAGTAGCCCTAAACTAGAAGTAGTCTGTTAGGCAAACCAGAATAGACAGAGACTATGAGACTTGTAATGGGAAAAAAGATATGATACATCTTTAAGTCATGACATGCAGCATTTTATTGAGTTTCTAGAAAGCTTAGAATTTTTAGTACTGTACCTTCTGCTGCAAAATTTGTATTACTGTAGATCTACAGCAACTGAACTTGGAAATGCAGTTTTAGAATAGATTTTTGGCAGCACCGAGTTCTTTAACAAGAGAAAGGATTTGAAACTGCACACAGTAATAGCTGTAGATAAGACAGATTGGGCAGAAATGTGGCCCAGATGCCTTCAAAGTTATTTGATCTGGAGGTAGTCATTTGTGGGTCTATTTTTACTTCATGGGGAAAGGTCATGGAATCCTGAAAAATATTGCTGGAAAATGACAGCCTGCACACAGTAATCATGCAAAGATCACATGTCTTCTGGATTGAATGCAATAGAAAATCTGGCACAGCACAAATGATGTTGAAAGACTTATAAAGCAATCTTAAAGTAATTGGCATTACAACCAGAGGGGCAGAAGAGTTATTTAATTCTGGCGAAAGTACAGATATCTTTGAGGAATAATGATTAAACAAAATTGTCACTGCATGTCTCTAATCATGCTAAATGATGTAACTATCTCCATAATGTAAGAAAGATGGAGATTGCTGCAAATGAGAAGTATGATGAACAGGACTGAACGGGCAGTGAAACCATTCCTGCTTTGTAATGATGGTGATGATTTCCTTTGGATTTTAAGTTTCTGATGAAAAGTAGATGCTGATTCCACCTCTCTTAATCTAGGGGGTTGCTCTCTAATTTCAGCTGTGCTAATCTCATGATTTAAGTGCATATCATATGTCAGAAGAAATCACAAGTTGGATGAGCTGTCTGAATTTTCATGATGCTATGGAAGAAATCCACTTTGAGAGGGTTCCTGGTGATCCAGTGCCATAGCTCAGATGCCAAAGCTATGCAAATAATCATAACATCACTTGTCCCTAAATATTTGTTTCTAATTTCTTGGAAGAAAATACTTTTTGCTTAAATCTTTCACACCTCTTGTCTTTCATGGCCATAGCACCTGAATTTACAGCAGGCCCTGGCCTATTACATTACCCAATATATCAATCTGAAATGTGACACAGGGGAACTATGTAGCCTCTGCAATATGACACACATTGGAGCCATTATGTCAGCAAGTCATGATGTCTGTGGAAGGCAAATAAAATACTGACTGTCAAAAAACCCCAAAACTAATGTTAGTCTCAATTTTCAAGGTGCCTTGTCAGCCTTGGCACACATTTATTACAGACCTAGAAATCAAAAATAGTGTTTCATAATGTATTGGGGATCTGGCTGATTTTCCATCCTTAGAGATAACATAGTAAGAATCAGGAAATGAAAATATATAATTTTTTAAATTGTTAAATCCTTGGAGCATAGTGAAATAAGTAGGTATTACAAGCAAAGTTTACTCTTTCTAATCTTGAACTAAAAAATAATAGCAAACAATTTGATGGGATTTTACTAATAGGGCAATACAAGAGATTGATTTTTCACAGTAAAAAGATCATATTCTAATTCCAAAATATGAGATTTGATATTAGAACTGAAATGATTGTTTGGAATATATCACATAAGTTTAGAGGCTTGAAGAAAGTGAAAAATAATATCCTCATCCCCACCACCCCAATCAAATAAATTCTAAAAGCTCAAAGCTGAGGCTGCCCTTCCCTTTTCACTTCCTTAGTCTTTTGGCAAATCCAGGCTTATTGACAGAGCTTTTGAGTGCCTTTAGCTTGAGCACCTCTTGAAGGATTTCTTGAAGCACCTTTCAGGAAGGTCCAACGTGAGGATGTAAGAACTGAAGTGCTCCCCTTTACTTTCTCACTGTTTTGAATTATTAAGGTGGACAAAAGGTAAGAAAGAACCTGTCTTTGGCAGGATGGAGATTAATGCCCCTTTTAATTCTGCACCATTTCTTATGAGTGCCTCATGTTTGATTTTCCTCACTTGGAAAGCACAAAGTTGTGTGTAGGTGGAGATGCAGACAAAAACTCCTTTGTATGGTTTATGCTAGGAACTTTCACATCACGACAGCCATTTCTGGAAGTGTGAAATACATGGCTTGTAGTGCTGGCAGTGAACCACAGGGACTAGAAGAAATATTTGCAACAATATACAAGAAAACAGTGATACCACAACTTTGATGAAAACAGCACCTGGAGGACAGCAGAGGAAAATGTTCTTCCTAATATTGCAGTAAATGAGAACCCAGCAGAGTAGGTAGATGTCCATGAGGGAAATGTTGTGTATTATCAGTGAACTTCTTTCCTGAAAGCATTTTATTGTCAGGAGTTTTACAGATACCAGAAGCAATTCAAAATGGTTAGAAAGCTCCTTAATTACTATATTGTTTACACGTTGGGCAAAATTTGTGGTCACACTGAGACATCTCATGATACCATGGACACGTTCTTACACAGTGTTACGGTACACTTTTGTCATATTTTTGTCTTTTCTGACAATCAAAAATGCACAAGAGCAAAAAATCTGCAAGAACTGGCTTGCTGGTTGTTCAAGAGTGTTTTCTGCAGTCCCAGTTGTTTCTGTCTCAGGCAATTCAGCTCTGTAAGCTTATCTTCAAGCTCTCTTTTATCGTGATGGAAAAATTGTCATTGCTTTTCCCAAGGCTGCTCTTGCTTCTTGAGGGCTAAATCAGTGTACTATGATGTAAGAGGGAAAGATCTGTTTACTTGCCTGCTGCTTTCTCCGCTGGCAGCACAATTCCCTGCTTCCCTATTCTGTTACTCAGAAAGCTTGTGTCACTTTGATAAAAAATGAATCACAAAGAAAAAAGGCACAGTAATATAAGAGAAACAATTTCCATTTGAATAAGAAAGAGAATCTGGAAAAAAAAATCTTCAGGACACCATCAGGTTAAAAGTGGAGGACAAAGCGTCCAGGTCTGAAACTGTGGTTTTATGTTGCCTCAAGAGTAATTAGATGCCTGTGGAAAATATATTACATTGAGACAATCGAAATAACATTACCCCTGGACAAGGAGAAGTCTGGTGAGCATCAGCAGTAGCTGAGGACCTTCATTCACAAGCAGTTATATCGAAAGAGAGGCACCCTTGGCTGAGATTAAAGGGATAAATAATGAACAAACTCAAAAGGGAACTACTTCTTTTGCTCTAATGTCTTTAAGCCATAGCTTAAAAGAGTCTGCTTCAAAGAAATAGTCTTCTTCAGTGAGTCAACCTTTTCCAACTGAGAGAAACAAACAACTAAATTGTTGTGGTGTTTTCTCTTCTGACCCATGAAAATATTACTGCATTTAGGCTAGCAAAAATGCACTAAAATAAATTTTTAAATGCTCATGATTATTTGGATGATCATGATAATCATGATGCTCATCATTATTTGGATGAACAGGTTTGAAAATGCAAGAGTGAATCTATAGTGTTTGGACAACAGTCAATATATGCATGTAATTTTTTCCAAAATGAAACCATGTCTCAAGATATTTTAAGTAGGACATGGGTATATTAATTATAGGCAAATACATAAATATATTAAAAAATATATATTTAAAATATATATACTACATATACTATAGATAGATGTAATAGATATACTATAGCATCTGTAAGTATAAATACAGATATAAACAAAAATTTCACACTATGAGCAAACATATGAACCTCTTCAAATCTTCCCTTTGATGCTTTGATATGCATCATCATTCTCATATTTATAGTGCATGCTCATACCTTACAATTTATGTTAAATATATTTATTGGAGCAAGTGCAGTAAATAACTAGAATATTTTAAAATAACAATATATTTATATGAGCTTATCATTTTTCTGAGGTGTTACAGCACCTCTAAGAGTTCAATAAACAAGACTGACCATGACATGGTAAAATAGATTATTTTGCCTCCAGAATTGGTTCTGAAACAGAAACAGATGAAAACATTATCCTTACAGAAAATTTCTGTATTCTGGGGAGATGTGGTAGATTATAAAGAAGGGGATGAATTAATGTGGGAAGTTATAAAGATAGAACTGTCTCTTTATTAAAAAGAATAATTATTGTAAACAGAGAAAGAATGAAAATATATTGATCAATGATGATATTATGAACTACAGATGAAAAGGTAAAATAAAATGTGCTTGTATGGAATAATATATTTATATGTTAAAACATAATTTTTATTCCCCTCCCATAAAATCAAATTCTGCTACTGCAGTTTTCATTTGGCAATGAAGATAAATTAATATAAGATAAATGTTTTAATAGTAATTACTCAGCTTGGGGCATACAAAGACTTTAGGCTCTCCTATATGGAGGAAAAAAACTGTTTCTCTTCCTAATTTCAAACCAGTGTTGTTACTCACGTTCCATTTTTCCTTCCTCCATCACCAAACTCTGCTCTGACCAGGCACAGCCCTTCAAAGACAAAAAGTACTGTATGACATACTGTAATTCCCACTGAAACATCACTGAGTACATCACTGAGTAAGGGAAACCTGTTGGGTGTAACACCTGCTGATCCTTAGGGATGACTTGGAGATCATTTGCCTTTAACAGCTTCATCCCTTGCCAGACTATAATTCACTTGCATTTTGGTTAACAACTTCATCAATGTAAGACTATGACCTTATTGAATATTACCATGCTATAAGACTTCCTGTAGTATGTGATCTTAATTGATTGATACATGGGAGCAGAAAGACAACAGAGCCATTATACTGATTATTTTGCTGTCTGCTAGGAAATAAAATGACCGGCAGCACCTTTGCAAATGATATTTACATTCCTTTGAAAAGACAGCAAGTCAAAGGACAGGTGACCTTAACCAGCATAAGTCCACAAAAAAACCACAGAAAGGCACCTGAAGTGAAAAATAGTGTTTAGGCATGGATTGGTCAGTCAGACGGCCCTTGTTTTTGTGAGTAGGAAGGTGCATGTGCCAGGGACTGATTTTAAAATCACAGCCTTGGGAAAACTCTTCCTGTCCAGCGTTTTCTTGGGACACTGACAGCAATATGACAGCCATAACTCAACACAGGAAGAACCAGGTGTTTTTGGCTGTGTACAGTAAGTTATCTGGATCACATAATAAAGCACAAAGGAAGACTGTAGCTTTGATGTTTCGCTGGAGGCAATGTTGTTTCTGTACAGGAAGCCCATGTGAGCAGGACAGATACTGCTGTGCAAGTTGTGTGAGAGGGGTGGAAATGAAAACTGCCTTGCCCCAGCACAAAAAGGTCAGCAGGCATTGACTGAGTCAGTGTGTGGTCACATTGGGACCAGCTGGTTATGAGGGAATTTAATTGGCTTCGGCAAAATTTGGGAAAAAACAGATGTTTCAGAGCTGGCTGTGTTCCTGCAGCATGATTGTCAGAGTGTAATTTCCCACTGGTGTGTTTCACATCCTCGGAAGCCCAATTAGCCAATGAAGCTTTGCTTGCAGCAGGCAGAACTAAGAATGCACTGGTTTTCCCCCAGCAGCTACTTTCTTGTTTTATGCATGCAAGGAATAATAAAAAGTCATCTTTTTCAGTTAACTGAGCCATAGCACCAGCACTTCATACTAGCAAACCTTTAAAAAGAGACTGTTCTGTATATTCACAATGTCTCATATCTCCAGAGTACTCTAATGTTTTCCTTTCAAAATTACACACTCAGGATTTTTTGTCCCTTTTTCTGGGAAGCAGATAGCTTTACACCTGACTCAATCTCCCTTTCTCCAAGCCATTTCCAAAATACTTTTTCTTTAGCTGTGCAGCTTTATGACCACTATTTTCAGGGCCTTAATCCTCTCATCCAGATGAGTCCATTTACTTTTGTTCCCTGGACTCTCCTGTTCCCCTTATCTCAAACAAAAATACCGCAGTCCAATCCACATATAGAACATTTTTTAATTCTTCACAGAGTTCAAGGAAGACACCAGAGGTGCTCTGCCCTTTACAAGTGGTCTGGATATTCTACCTATTTCACATGGATAGAAATGGGTTGAACACTGCATCAATTAAAGAACAAATGTGACAGTAGAAGGTTTATATTCTTCCTCTTATTGTCAGAGAAACAGTCTTCTAGTTTTCTCCTTCCATTTTTCAAGCCATATACTTGAACTTTACTAGTGCTGCTGAAGGAAGTTGACTTTATTGGTATCAGTTATCTTATATTGAGTTCAACCACCATTTCTTGTTTGTGTAATCTTGTGCATTGCCAAAGATGCTGTGAAGATACTTGTCGTGAAACTTACTGGAGCGTTTTAGAGAATGTTGTCCATTAACACGGAATACATGTAGGAAATTAATTTTATTACCCTTATTCCATGGTAACAAGATGTGAAGATCAACATTTAAAGACTGATTAAAAACATATATAAAGATTGATCATAAAAAATCAGTCAAGACTATCTACTGCCACTCCAGACAAATGAACGCAAATGAATAGTGCTAACTCATCTTCACATTCCAGAGGTCTTGAGGAAGAACAGTTCTTGGTCTCTGTAAGAATCCTAGAGCAGGAGTCCACTGTGAAGCAAAAGAAGAACATACACACAAAAAATGCACATGTAATAATGACGGTTATAAGGGAGAGTTCCTAACTCTCCAGAAAATTCATGTAACTAGCTACAAAGATGTTCAATTTTTTATGATCTATCTCCATCTGTTGAGGTTCAAGGCTTTCTAAAACTTCAAACTGAAAGTTTGTGATATAATAACTTACAAAACTTCTCCTGTTATGCTAAACAGGGAGAGTTAGAGAATCACAAATGAGAAGGGGGCTTCACGCTTACACAAAATGTTTCACTGGTGCTACGTGTGAACTGTTATCATCACTGAGTGTTCTCGGACTTCCTCAAAGAAGGATGAGTAGAGCCAAATACATCCTTCCATGTAGGTTAATTGTTTCAGGATAGAAAAGTTACGTTTGCAGTACAGAAAGAACTCTGTGCCTTAGAGACATTGCACAGGTCTTGTCCTATAGTCTGTAGATCTCCAGGATTTATAGATATTACAGAATCTTGAATAATTTTCCTTCACCTACTTGACACCAAACAGGTTGCATTTAACAAATTTATATCTCCAGGAGAGACATTTAATCTTCATACAAAGACATGAAACAATTAAAAATTCGCCATTTCCCTTAAGATTCCCTATAATGATTAATCATCTTCATTGCTGGAAAAGTATCATGCCAGAAGTGTCTGGCATTGCTTTCTGTCCATATGTTCTTATTATGACCCTACCATATTAAGTATCTTCTTAATACATAATTTATTACTGTGAAGGCACGTGCAAGATGTAATCAAGCCACTTCTCAAGCCCCTCTTCTTAGGCTGAACAGATTGGGCTCTCAAACTCTCACTGCAAGGCAATTTCTTCAGCCTCTAAATCATTTATGTTTCTTTCATCCAGAGATTTCCCAGCTACCCTTTTACTATGCAGACATTTAAACTATACACAGTTTCGTAATATTAATGTCAGTCTTGGCATAGCTAAAAATAAATTCATCTCTCATACACCTATTGCTAATTTAAGTATCAAGTGACTGCCAGCTCTTTTTAGTGCTGCATCACGAGTGCTTATGTGGAGTGGCTTTTTTATTAGGGGTATGATGTACCAGGTCCTTGATTCCTTTGAAGCCTGCTCTTGGTTTATAATACTAAAACCTTGCTCAGATGCTTATTTTCATGTTTACTAAAATACTAATTTAGTTCACTCACCCTGCTAAGCTATTGAGATTTTGGGGTTTTTTTTGCCATGGTTTTACTTATCTACTTATTATAGTTAAATATTTTGGTTCTTAATGGAAAAAAGCATTCTATAATGCTTCAAGTAGAAGCAGAAAATACTACCACAAGAAAAAATAGAAACATTAAAGAAATTACACCAACATATTACTTGCACATGCATTTGCACTTCCATGTCCTGGGTAGCTATGCTGTCTTTTTCTTAAGGTTCTAGGTTTTTTTTCCTTATCATTATTTAAAAATCCTTTTTAGAAAACTTAGTTCTCCTTAATATAGATATGAATTTTTCTTTTTTCATCAAGATCTTTAGCTCTGATTATTAATTCACAGCAAATTGATTGCTCATAAGCTTTATTGATTCCATGGCTTTTTACCTCTTCTACATGCACTTGCCAGATTCTGATTTCCCACTTCAGTGTTGATCCAAGTGGTCTTCTAAATACGATTTTCCTCCAGTTTGAAAATAAAAGTCTTAAAACAGACCCATTTTAATGTGGTTTATTGAAACAATAATCTAGGAAAGGGTCATGATTATTATTTCCAGCAGAATTCTTATTTTTATGTATTAGTCGTGATTTTAATGGAGTTGGGGGGGCAGAGGGAGACTGGCTAGAGCTTGCTTGCCCTTCCCTAAAAAGCTATGCCTTTAAATATTACTGAAGAAAATCTACCAATAATACAGAAAACTTCAAATACATAAAGGCTACACAAATGCCTGGTAAGGCCTAGGACATAAATGTGCACAATAGAGGAATATAAAAGAATGCTCAAGGTAAAATGCAAAATGAACAACTAGACCACAGTGCTTGCATAGGTTTATTTTTATCTGACAAAAAGCTTGTTCTACTTAAATAAGCAGACCAAACAAACCCGTTATATCCTGGTAACCTACATATAGCTTGAACACTGTCAAAAACAAGCAGAGGCAGAAACAAAATAAATCATTCCTCTTAACAGAGCCTACATAATACTCTAACTTCTCTCCTTTCCCTTTCTCTCTCTCTTTTTTTTTTTTTAATTTTCTCTTTTACTTCAACCACTTATTTCCCTGCTAAGGTGCTGCCAAGCCTAAATGCTGATTTAACTCATTAGGTATCTATTCAGGACCTGATGAAGAAAGGCTGTTCCCCCATAAAAAGGGCTGTGCTGCTGAGAGCTGCTAAACCCATGTGTGTCTTCCCATAAGTGACAAAGGAGCAAAACTGCTTTCTCAGCCTCAGCTTGCTGTCCTGCTGCTGTGTGGGATGGATGTAACCTCTGCAGGCTCTGGAATATGGCAATTACATTGCACATCTGGGACACTTTACAGCTCAGAACCCATTTCTGGGTGAAATCAGTCCCTTTGGTAATGATGTGAGACTGTTGTCACCTTTGAAATCATGGAAGATGGGAGATAATTTGGATGCCACATGTGAACATTAGAAAGGTCTAGAAGGAATATTTAAAGCACTTACTGTGGGGGTTTTTTTCATGTCTGGTTAATAGTATTTTTAGTTTCCTTTTGTTTTATGTCCCTTTTCCTCCACTGCAGCTTAAGGGACCCGTATTGGGTGTTCAAGAGTGGCTCTCTCCCACTGTGTGGAATCTTGTTCTATCTTAAATAGGAGCTATTCATGAAAGGAAACACCCAGAGGTTACTGAGAAGTTTCACCACCACCCTAGATGCAGCTTGCTTGGTATTAGAATTAGCACAATGGCCAAGTAAAATATGCTAAGTAAGTAAGTAAGTCCGTAACTGAATGCCCTAGATTTTCCACCAGATTAGCAGCTGGGGTGTGACAAGTATGCATGTAGTCCCAGAGGAAGTAAAGTCAATATCTGTAAAAAGTTTCTTCTGGACTTTTCTTCACAGAATAGCAAACACTTCACTAGAACATACTTTAAAAACCCCGAAGTTGCAAACAGCTACTTAAAACTTGCTTGAGAAGATCAAGCACAGGAAGAAATTTTTCATCACCTCTTGTGGGACACAACCCTCCCAGCTAACAGAAAAGACACTAAGCACAGATCTTGATAATTAGAGGACTGAGTAAGTACAGCAGGAGCTAATAAGCCAATCCTATGTGTGGAGTGTGTTTAATATTAATAACCTCTGTGAGTCCATCGATACACTGGTGAAATGATGCCAGAACAAAGCCCTTCATGTACCTCAGCAAGGCTACAGCTTTGGAAATCTGCATCAAAAGAGTCTGTGGTTAAGGGTGTGTTGCTCAGAAGTAATACTAAACTTTGCTATTCAGTTTTTGTGTAGGTGCTATTTCCTTTGCCTTTGTGGTTGTCACTTTTTTCTCCCACTGTAGCTCTATAGTCCTTTTTCATCCTTCTTGCTGCCCTTGTGGGCAGAAGCCAGCCAGGACTTGGGAACAGAACACTCACATCACAGGATTGATTTGCACTGTCCAGTAATCTGGTCTTGACAACGTTAAAGTTTTTCCACACTTGATCTTGGGGCCTTCTTCACAGAAAGACTATCACAGAGCTTGTTTCATTAACAATTGCATGTGAAAATAAATATCAGTAGGGTTTTTTACCTGACTGAGGTATCTTCCAGTTGATTCATGTTGTGATTTAGAGAACTTGGAAGCCTTTCTTTAGGATTTAAACTATCTTAGGTTTTTGTCTAGTCTTTTAAACTTTACTTTAAAGTGGGGAATAATTATTGTTTAGCATTTCTGCAAATTGTAAAGACTTACCAGTGAGAAAAATACTTGCTTCGTCTCTGGTGCTCTAGCTCTTGAACTGGTTTCAGTGTCACATGAATTGGTGGCTACATACCAACCTGAGGTCTCTGAAGAAGGAATTTTTTTTTTTTTGGTTGTGTTTACATTTTATATTTTTCTTAATTTTTTTGTCGTTCCCCCCAGTCTTTCTTGATTTTAGCTGCAAATATAGAGGTTTCAGTGATTTCTCTGCAGAATTCCCACTCTAACAGTACTTCAGATCATTTTCTCTGCTGGGGGTAGGAGTTGAAATATTAGCACTTACTTTTCCTTTACAGTCGATTTACAAATTTTTCATGAATAACAAGGAAAGTATTCATTTTGACATGAAATCTATATTACAGCAAAAAAACACAATCTTCTGATTCAAAATTTAATTCAGCCTGCCCATACATGATCACAATATAAAGGTTAATTTTGTGATTAAAATCTTTTAAATCTCGTTTAAAATTGCATAGTAATTATAGGAGTGTTGATATAAATGGAGGAGAGCAAAATCACGAAATTGAAAACTAGTGATTCATTTTTATAATGAAGCTGTTTATTCTTACTGTGAAAGACTGCATTTCTACAAAGCAGATTTTGAGACAATTAATATATTATGTTTTTATTGTGTCAACCTTGACAAAGGAACTTTCATTGTAATCTCTCCTTTCAGTACTCATCTCTCTAGATGATGATGATGATGATCTAGCTGTATGATGAGAATAAATCTCTTATTTAACCTGGCTATCTGTGTAAAGCTCTGCAGAAGGAGTTTCAGCAGATGGAGCTAGTGTGCTTCCAATCTTTGACACCTGTGCTCAACATGGAAAAACATGAGCAGAATCATTTACAGAACTGTGGCTGGGGATGTGTCAGGGTCAGGGGTGAAGACTTTCTTTTGGCTTAGTGGAAAAGTAGCAAGCATAAGAGGGAATTACCTATCATTTATCAAGTGCTGGTAGATAAGAGGAGGGCAGCTTAGTGATTCAGAAATCAGTTATGTGCCATAATATGGAAAATAACTTGAGAAGAATAATAATTATTGCATTTTTCTCCAAATTCTTTTATGATGTCTTGTTATTTTTACTGTCACTCTCACAGAGTAATAGACTGTGCTCAGAAAGTGCCATAAAATAAAGTATTCAGAAAACCTGTGGCAAATTGTTTAGGTCCTATGGGACATGTTGGTCATATTGAACCACAGTAAGAAAGAAGATGTGTCTGTGGAGCAGCAATCCCTTAATTCAGGCTTGTACTGACCTGTAGAATGCACTTCAGTTGTTTTCTCTGACAAGAGCCTTGTGCAGTCACTGACATTTACTGAGATTTTAAAGTAGGGAGATGCTGGAAACATCCCTCTTCCCAGGGGAGTGTTCATAAGATGCCTGACCATCAGTAAAAATTAAGCCTATTGTTCTTCATTTTTTAAACCATTAATTTCCCGCCTATTCTTCTTGGCTCCAGAGGTACTCCCAACCTTCCCAGCAGTCAGGGTACTAATTACAGTGGGACCTCATTAACAATTCTCATTCAGACCAAGGTTTTCTCCTTTTTACCTCCCAGCTTATTTAACAGGTCCTCTCCTGCAGAGTTCTCCAAGAACCTGTCCTTTCCTTCCTTGTGACCTTTGGCTCGTAGCCAAAGGTCACAAGGAAGGAAAGGACAGGTTCTTGGATATAATGTGCAGGTGTGTAGTGCCTGTAGTCCGTGTAGTGTGTATGTGGCACATGCAAAAAGCCATAACCTGCACTGAGGGGTGCATGTGAGGGGCACAAAGAGATCAGCAGAACTATCTGTACTGTGACAGTTCTGCTGCGTTCAGTGCTCAAGGTCAGTGGTTTTTATTTGATGTACTAGCAAGCACAGAGGGTGGGAGCTTCTCACATGCCCTTCTTCAATGCAGTGCTAGAGACTAACAGCAGGGAAAAGAAAATGCTCGGCGTTCTTAGCCAATTTTTGGAGTGGCCTTGCCATGAGAAGAGCACCTGAGAGACTTGAGATTCAGTATGCATTTCTACACATCCAGTCTGGGAAAGGGAAGGAAGGCAAGAATGCAAAACAGTTCAGGAAAGTTTCCAGGCTTTTCAATTTGTGACATTAGCTTTCCAACAGGAGAATATGCAAATGCTGGTAGCATCCTGATAAGAGGAGAGTTATATGCTATTTCAGAAGTTAATATGTGGTGTCACGTTGTACCTGCTCTGCAGTTCTTCAGTTCCTGCATTGTGATTTAGGGTAGCACATTATAAGAGCAATGTGTGAAAGTTTCAAAGCCATCATTGGTCATTGTTACAGCAGCATAACACTGACAAGCAACTGATGGAAAGAAAGGTTTTATTGCTGCACTGTTCTCTCCTTCTTACCTATTTAGGTCTTCAGCTTCATCACTTTAGTGACTCCATACCCTACTGAATTCTTGAGCAAGGTTTCAGTGGATATAAAGTAAGGCATTCTTTTGTTATATGCATGTCTGATACCAGAAGGACACTTTTCTTTTACTGTAAATTACCTACTGCAGCAACCAAATGAGCCATGGTTTTTGCATACACCTGTATAAATTTTTTGTTTGGGTTTTGAATTCACATTGGCTAGATTCTGAAAATAGAATTGGAATTTAATTATCTTTAAGAGATTGCCCTGTGCAAATTTGAATAATTTTTTAGTATTTTGAAACTTTTTTCCATATATTGGCCAGTCCTGAAACTTTACTGGTGATTACTGCTCTCAGACACCAGGAGTGCAGTATAAAAATGTAGGCAAAGAAATTAATCATATATCAGAATCTCCTCTGGGTTTTCATGTGGCCAGCAGTAGTTACATAGAGCATACATCCATCCCTAATTATATATGTAATGTAATTTCCTGTAAAGGAGTCAACACTGTAAAGTGTTGCTTAGTTTTCCTAGTTACAATAAGTCAGCTGAATAATGACAATAAATCTTGGCTGGAAACCCAGAGATTTGAGGATTGTACCAGGTCTCCAACAGAATTTCTGAATGACTAGTGTTTATATCACTTGTTGTCTTGGTTTCTAAAACAGTACTTGTGTTCATCTGTTTTTGTGAATTCCTTGAAATCAGTGGATGAAAAGTGTAGCATAAAACTTTGATTTAACACTGTGGCATTGTCTACAAAAGAACATGTGCACAGTTTCCTTTTTGACCATGGATGACTTGTCCTCTGAAAAGCTGGTTCACAATAAACTAGGGACTGAATTTACAGCATGTGATTTACTCTGCACTGGCGCCAGGTGAGGACATTCTCACTATAACTATCCATCTCACCCAGCTACAGCTGTTCCCAGGCTTCTGCACTGCCGATGGAGAAACTCCTGAATAGGGAGTCTCAGAGCATCTGAGTTAGACATGTTGTGACCTCCACTGTACAGGAGCTTCTCTCTCCCCTCCTAACTACAGAATCTGGGGAGATCAGCTTACACTTCAAGCGATGTGATACTTTTCCCTCTCACCTGCTCTGACTCTTATCATTATCTGTGAGACAAATTCTTCCATAATTTATTTTGGAATTTATTGTACATGTTCTAGGGAAATACACATGGGGCCCAGACTCCCTCTACAACTTACAGGATGAAAAGGTAAATTTATTTAGCAGAGTGAAAAAGTAGGAGACTGCCATAGGTACAACAGAGATGTCTCTGCTTCTCTCTTTCCTACTGTCCTTCTGAGCATAAAGTTAACTTTTGTGATAAGCAGATAAGGAGGTGGATTGAAGAAACTCTGTCTAATTCACAGCACTCACCAACAGTTCTGTGTTATTAAGACAAAGTGATATACAACTTAATAACAAAAACGTTGTCTTTATAGAAACTCCCAGAAAGTGAATCAGGGTCCTGGGACAAAAACTCCACATTTACTCTTGGGAGTAGCCAGTATCCCAGGTATTACCAGTGAAACACTTAAATAAGCATCCTACAGTATTATTTTCCCAGTGGTAATGCTTAATGAAACTAAAAGTACTTTTGCTTCTTTACTACAGTGAAACTAAGTACTGGTAAGACTATTGCAATGAAATATCATTTTCTTACTGATGCCACAGCTTTAAACCCATGTGACCCACCAAAATCATTATATGCAGAAAAACAACTTTAAAAGAAAAAGGGTCATATATTTGGCTAACAACAGCACTTGGGAGGCAGAGCTGTGCAAGGACTAGCGTAGGAATTGCAGAATTTGCTAATAAATGATTTCTGTCAGGATCTTGGCAGCAATCAGATAAAAAAAAGCTGTAAATCTACTGCAAAATGAAGTAGAAATGTTTTTTGGAACAACTGATAAAGTCTGACTACCTAGAGAGGAGAGCTGAATTCTGCACTGGCAAGGAGATTTTATCTACTTGACAGTATTGGTAAAGCACTCATCAAGGATTGGAGGCTGAAGTGGGTACATGAAATGAAAGAGCTTCTACACTGCATTGGCTATGGCTAAACTACATCAATTGATTATTGAACAAAACAGAACATCATACCTTTGAATTATTCCTGCATACAAGTTCGTGAACAATCACAGTGATGAATGAGATCTTAAATAATTCTGTAAAATACAAGGAAAAGATTCACAGTAACTGGAGAAGTCTTTCTAAAAGCTGTATGTTGGAGGTGTGGGACAGGATAGAGGAAACAAGAAATTTAGCTGCTGAAATAGTTTATGTTCTTCTTTAATGAGTAATCTACTCTTATTTAGGTGTTCTAATAATGTAATGCTCCAATAGTTGTAAATTAAAGAAATTGATTGTTACAATGTAAATGTTTCTTCATCCAGTGTATTCTAGGATTTAGCTGTTACAACCCACTCTAATCCCAGAGGAGCAAAGTGAGCTCTCAGTGGATTAAAAATCCTGAGGTTCAAAATATTCTCCCAAAACATGATTAAAACCTAATGAGATTAAATGTAAGTATCAAATATTTGATAAATTTTATTTAACAGTAAAAGAGACAAAAAGAAAGAAAGAGAAAGGGGAAAAAAATAGAAAAAGAGGTGTGTGTGGGGGGAAGGGAGTGTGTCAGAGACAGATTAAGTAGAAACGTATCACCACTCCATGGGTCCAAATGATGTCTTGTTGCTTCTCTCCATCTAGTCTTCTTGGTAATGAGGGTTTCCTGCTGAAAAGTATAGATTCCCATGGATAATACACTTTTGGGCCAGGTGGGAACGCCCAGGTACCTCCCCTGCAGGGGGCAGTTTGACACCATCCCTTGCAAGACTGCAGATTTGTGCATCACATTTTGCACCACGTGCAGTGCTCAGGTGCAGGACCTGGGGGACAATTTGGGGAGCCTTTGATGGACCATGGCACCCCCTCAGCTGTCCCTCACTGCCTGTCCCGTAGGTTTGGGTCTCCTGTGCTGGGGGCCCTGCAGCTGGGCCAGTCTGCACAGCAGAGGACAGTGTTCCCTCTCCCACCAGAGGCTTTTTTGCCATAGACCCAACCCCCTACCCCTCCCTTTGGTGGGGGCTCTGTGCAAGCCTGACAGCTAAGTCTGGGCTTATGGCCTCCACTCCAAAGCTGCTAGGTTTGGCTCTCCTTTGAATGTTTATCCATTACTTCCCAGACCTAAGACGCTTAAAACAATAGTGTGACTTTCTCTAACCTCTATCCCTTAGGTGGTTTAACTCACAGTTCAGGGTTTCAGCCAGAAGGGCCACTCAGGGTGAGCTTTGGTGGTGCAGGTTCATTACACAGTTTTGCTGTACGGGGCAAAAATCCTTCATAAAAACATTTAAGCCATAGACCATAACATTTCAGACTCCAATGCTGGCATAGTAGGATTTGGTGTTATTAGCTTTGTTAATATAAACGATTATTAATAATGGAACTAATAAATCCCCTCATCTGAATGTACTCTGATTTTATAGATTGTTTCTTATGAAGTAAGCTGAAAATTATCCTGCACTAATTTTTAAACATTTTCTCCACCAACATGGATATTTTTCTCTTTTTTATCCCTTTACATACGTGATTTCACTTACCACTTTCCATTTATTTTCACTGATGTGAAAACAGGCAAGAGAAATGCTTTTCAACTTTTTAGTTTTGTACATAACTCAGCAACTACACGTGGAGCAGATGGAAGGTGTCCTTTGCAGTATATTTAATCTGAATGACTATTCATGGCGTGTGTATTTTGCTTAGAACTTTTTTTTTAAATTAATATTCAGTTACATATGATTTTCTCTGGAGATTAACACACATGCACAGACACATTTTTTTCTTAGATCAAGGTTCACCAAAATGCAGCTAACAAGACATTTATGACCCATTAAGCCCTTGTTTGTAGTTCACAAATTACCTATGTCCTTTTGTCCACCCTCAACAGAACAGACATGGAATCACAGAAAGCTTGGGGTTGAAGCCTGGGGAATATCTGGATGCCATCTTATCCAACCTCCTTGCTCAAGCAAGGCTGCCTGGAACAAAAATCTGGATGATTTTTTAATATCTCAAAGAATGGAAACCCTGCAACCACCCTGGGCAACCTCTGCCAGTGCTCAGTTACCCCCGCACAGTGAAAAAATATTTCCCAGTGTTCAGAGGCAACCTCTTGTATTTTGATTTGTGCCCCTTGCCTTGTGTTCTGTAACTGGGCACTGCTGAAAGGATGTTGGCTGCATTTGAATGTGCTACTTTGCACCTTCCCTTGAGTTATTTATTTACATTGGTAAGATCACTCTTCCACCTTCTCTCTGCTAAGCTGTAGAGTCAATTCTTTTGGTTTATGTTTGAAAGTAAGGCAACATGCATGACATTAAATAAGCCAAAGCTGAGAAAATGGTTTTGACTATTACCTTATAACCATACACACTGTTTAGGTGTTAACATGGTTCATGATTTTCTTATGGCTTACTAGATTGTCTAGACAGTGTCTGAGCAAGGTTTCAGACACCTAGTATCAAGGACAGTTCCCACAAAGCAGGATAGATGGGACTACACCAGGTTTGTCTCCCTTCCCTCTCTGTAGTCCCCCAGGTCTGTGTCAGAAGGCTCTGTACCCTCAGATATCCTTCCTGCTCTGCTTTAGGGCTATTGCACATTCCTTCAGACTCATAGTGGGAAAATGCCTCTTTAGCTGTAAAGGCCTACATAACATACAGAAACTCAACATCCTTTCTCCTCTGGGCAGTTTTACAGGACAGGAATGAAGATGTATGAGACTGCATAAGTAGAAAATAAAATGCTTTTATGTAGAAATTTAAGTCCATCCTTGCTGCCTTACATTTTGGGCAGTCAACCTTACAAAAATATGCTGGTTAGAAGGCATCAGAAATAATGTCGAAAAAATAATGTTCAGCAGGAGGAAAGAAAGCATGTTAAACTTGGTGTAGCACAGAAGAGAGAGTACCATAACAGGAATGCTGTTTTCATCTGTGGAGTGACAGAAAAAAGTCTCAGAGGGCTTTGCTGCTCTTTAGAGCCTCAAAGATCACATTGATTCAAAAAATAGCTATTCTGAGTGCCACACTATGGATGCAAACAACACATGGAAAGTTCCTCTCTCACTGGTGTCATAACAGATGGTACCTCCTTTATGATGGTGAGATATAAGGGTGTTGCAGCACTTAAGAACAAAAACTGTTGTAGAGTATGGAGATGAAGACACTGTTTTATTCATTAGCAAACTCTTATCGCAAACCTCCTTAAAATAGAGCATGTCATACACATTGATGTTGAATGCATGAAAGTCTCCAAAACCAAAATCTAGTTCTCTGTGGAAGCCCACGGGGCTGAATCTGGAGATGATGTGTATTCACAGACATTCAGCACATTTGTGTGGTTTTGTTTTGTTGGAGGACAAAGATTCTTGCAAAAGAGAAGTAAGGACAACAATGTCTGCAAGGCTGGGATGCACAAGCCATTTCAGCTCTTTTCGTATCTCAGTGAAGTGAATCAGAAGATTTGCAGTGGCACAAGTTCCCATCTTCCCTAATTGACTGTATGAAAACTTTGAAGGGAAACCTCAAAGCACTGCAGATGTGAAACATCAGAAGCATAGTGACACTTCCAGCAGCAAAGAAGAATTAGTGGAGAAAAAGCTTTTTCCTTCACAATTGTAAGTACCATTAGTGACCAAAGAAATGCTCCAGAATATGTGCAGATACATTTTTTTACTTGAAATGGACTGCGAAGATAATTTTTCTGAAGTCTTGTATTGCAGATGGGACATTTCCTATGACTCAGATCCTGATACCGTATCAGCATATCTGTCCTCAATAAACTTGTGGGGGGAACACCTGAAATAGATGCTTTCAGGGTAGCAGCCAGATTTTATGATTCTGGATTCTTCCTCTTTTTTGAGTGCTTCAGATAAGAAAAAAAAAAAGGGATCTGATTAACATAGAGTCATCATCAAGAATTCACCTCATCTTCCCCTGGAACCTATTTCTGCCAGCAATGATTCTACATCCAATAAGGACAAAGTAATGTGTTTCAAAATAGGAAAAAGCTTTCAGAATGTCCCTAACAACATCCTGGATGCCAGCCCTGTGATTTCTAGCACACAGAGTTACTGCCTCTCTGGAAAGACTCTAGTTTTTATTAAGGGCAAAAATTAATAACTGCTACAAAAATTGCCACTTTTAGACACAAATGAATGCAGCTGGTCCTACAAAAGCTGTAGTACATGTTATTCAGTACTGCCAACACGGTGCAGGACTTGCTGAAATCTCTTATTTCAAATCCAGAGGATTGTCTGCAGATCAATTTTTCCCCAGATCCTGCTGGTGTATCTCCTCCATTTGAGCATGGAGTTAGGTCTTGAAAATAATTCTCTCTTTATTTTTCTGATAGAACACGTTAAGGAAGGGACTTATACTTTCTCTTCCATTATTCAATGCTGCTCTTTGTTTACATGTCTTTTCCCTCTTCCTCTCTCAATAGGGACTTGACAGTTTTCTGGCCAGCTTCTTATCTGGAGTTCAAAATGTTTTTAATTTGCCTGACAGTTTCAGATAGTTAAGTTAGGATATATCCATCTTTCCTTCACCTTTTTGGAATTGCTAGCTTCATGTGTTATTTCCCTTAGCCAACAGAGCTGTTATGGTGGCCCTGGTGTCCAAGTCTTCTGCTCTTTTTTGTTGTCCTTGTTTTCAGAGCAGTCTAGGTGTGGGGGTTGTAAGGTGTCTGTGTGTCTTTCTGAAGATGTTCTTTCCATTTTGTTTTGCTTTACGGTTAGGTAAGATATAAGATAAACAGATAATTCTGAATTTTGCAGATTCTGCCAACTTTGGTTCCTTGATTGTGAAGAAAGTCCACAGTCTGCAAACTCAGTCTGTGGAAAGAAGTGTCCAGCAATCTAAACTGTGAAGGTCAAGGAAAGCAGGTAATATTTTATGTCTAAGATATTGTTTTGACAGTCGTCTCAATAGTTATGACCAAACATAAGTTTTTGTTGTTATACATAGAGAAAAATGTGTGTATGGAGATTTTATATTTTTACATTTTGTATATACATATATACATAATTCTAGTTTATGCAGCTATTTTACCCATTGAATAAAGACTAGATCCCTTCTTCAGTTTGAAAGATAGACAAGTAGAAGTTTTTGGATTAAGGATTTGAGAACCTTACCACTCATATTTTTTCTGTAAAGTGCATAGTGAGCCTTGGTTGTGGTTCCATCCTAGAAAATATAGAAGCAGCAAAAACTCTAAGTCATATGTATCCAGTATTTCTCCATGAAATATAAGGCAACAATGGAGCAAGTAAAAGTTGTGATATTAGTTCTGGGTCTGGGAAATACCCTTACACTTGTTTATAACAAATATATAAATCTATGAAGAGTGAGTTGCTATAATATTTTTCTTTAAGAGATAGTTTTAATTTTATTTTAATTGTGTTTTTGCTGTTTTAATGCTTTGGGTTTTTTTGTTTGTTTTTGTTTTGGTTTGGTTTTCTTAGGTTTTTTTTTTAGCTTTTTTTTTTTTTTTTCCAGCTATGGCACCTCTCCATTCTTGTCTTTTCTTTCTGAAACAATGATATTTTTATGTTTTTCTAGCCTGACTTTTCTTAAAATTCTGAAGAGTAAGCAGATAATACTTAAAACAGCTCTATGCAATTCCTGAAGTTTTGTGCACATGTGGATGCAGAGCCAAAAGCATCTTTGGACAGGAGAGACAACTAATTAAAGTACACAGCAAGTTTCAGCTCCCCTGCCTTAGAATTATGTACCTTTTAGTGTAAACAGTGCACTTGCTAAATACAACCTGTTATGTTTTAATGGAGTTTGTGACATACTGAAGAAAAAGCTGGAGGGTAATTGGAATAAATTAACACCTGTTTGGTCCTTGCATATCATAAGTTTACATACTGTTGGAGAATTACAGGGAATAATGTCCCTGCAGGATTTTGTTCGAGTACCTGTTGTGTTAGTAGATTAAGGGAACTGAGCTCCAGATTTCTTGGGGCTCTCTTGCTTCACACAGTTCTTGGGAAATTTGCAGCTACCTTACCTATCTCAACTTTGTTCCAAACAAACCACTTTAAATTATAGGCTCTAAAATACTTTAAAACTACTCTTTTTTGCCTTTTTTCTTATTGAGCCAGATGACAAATCCTTTCTTGATAACTGCTACTTTTTAGCTCTCAGATTTCTCTTTAAACGTTATCAGATCTTTGAAAGATTCAGTATCTCACTTCTCACTATTTTCAGTGTTTAAGATTACCAGCTCTATCAACCAACTAAAAAATATTTATTTTCTCAGTAATTAATAGTAGAATAAATATTTGCTGTCATCCCTTTTCTTTGCTAATCTCAGATTAGGTGTTTTGGCACATGCATTAGCTCTATATAGAGACTCATACAGAAACCTCCAAGAGGTGATATAAACAGACAGCTTTCTCTCTTTCTGAGAGCAGGACAGAGCTACAGCCACAGTATGGTGTGGAGGTGCTCTCCCCTGTAACACCCCATCATCTAGGAGGTGTTCAGGTCAAAAGCTCCTTAAATCCTATCATTTTCTTACAGAAAGTCTAGACCTTCACTGCCTGTTATCTTAGTTCAGAACTCTATATTGGCATCAGTAACTTCTCTACAAGGATTGGAGTCACTTACTAGCTCCCACCCCATTTTCTTCCACAATTTTGAATTGCAAACATTCAGAAGTCATAAATCAGGCAAATAACACAGCAGAATAACTAAAAAAAATTGTTTTAAAAACTAAGTTTTGGACTGCTATTTATTTTCATTTTGTGCTGATATATTAGGTACAAATTGTTGTGATCCCCAGAATGAAGCAGTTGGGTTTTTTTAACATATTTAATATAAGTGGAAATTCCCAATAGTACCATGACACTGATGTCTGTGAGGAGTAGCTACAGTAAGACTCACTGAAAAAATTGATATAATTGAGTTAATGAGATAGGAGAAAAGCAGAAGAAATGGTTATGCAGCTTCCTGGATAATATTTTTCTTGAAAGGGTTTGCTGCTTTTTTCTTTTTTTTTTTTTTTTTTTTTTTTTTTTTCTTTTTTTTTTTTTTTCTGTTATTTTGTTTGCCCTAAATATGGTGTAAAGACTGGAAAAAGGCAGCAGGGTAACAGCATGTATTAGAAAAAAATTAAGCTATTTAATGTTTTATACATCTGCATTAGAGTTTCCTGTAGTGGTTATTACTATAATGCCTAAGTGTTCTCTAAGTAATTTAGATGTGCTCTGTGGAGGCCTTAATGCAGTTAGGCTGAATCATCTCTTCTTTTCTCAGTAGAGACACAATGCTCAGGTGCACCCCTCTCCACTTTTCTTCCTTGATATGTCTTACTCATGCTGTTAATAGTGGAAAAGCTTTCTCAGAGAATATAATTTTGCCTGCATCTCGATGGTGGTCAGATATGTCTGAAACCTGATTGCACTGCTAACCCTTTGTAACTCTGAATATTTCCTGGTTTTGGTCTTTGTGTCCTTCACCTTTTATGACCTGTCTAGTGCAGCATAGCCAGGCATGGTCAGAGATGCATTCAGTTCTAGGTGACTTCTTAGAGTAGAACCTACCTTAGAGTAACAAAAATACCCGTGAGCTGAGAGAAAGGAGCCAAGCATCATGTGTTTTCAGTCACAACACTAATCAGGAGGCAGCACTCACTGGCCAGCAGAATCCTCTCAAATCTCTGTAGAGACCCACTCCTGTAAAACTGTGGGGAATAATGCAATACAAGGTTAATGCTTCCAGACCTATCTCAACAAATGAATTCATTTGCTTTAATGTAAACTCTGTGTGGAGTGCAAGACTTTACATCAGAGCTGAACTATTTTAGTACCTAGAAAGGTTGCAATAGGAGGCTCAATGCCTAATTGCCACTGTAGTGCAATAGTGAAAATCTCATGAGGCATTCACCTACATCTCCTAATCCCTAATTATTTCTGTGTATTCCCTTATTAAAAAGCTATGCTTTCTCAGTAGTGCATTTTTGTGCTCGTTCCAATATGGCACTCTAGCAACATAACTCTCCAGAAGTGACATCTCCTGTGGTTAGTACTTTTCTAAATAGAAATTGTATTTGTAGAGAAGAGATGTAGATGTTCACTTCTTTCTTCAGTAGTTTTATATACTTGTTACAATAACAAATGTTACTTGGTTCTACCTGCAATACACTGCCTCCCTCTAGTACACTTATTGATACTCACTTTTTCAGTAGTGTATGAAAACCCACCAATTGCTATGTATGTTAATACATTTTTCCATTTACAAGATAATGGGAAGATGTATAAAATGCAGATGTCTTTGATTTCACTCCTTCCTTTCTGCCTTTGATGTTAATGTTCTTCTTAGCTAAATAGTTCTCAACCTTTGACAAACCGAGACCATTAGTTTAAACCATTCAAGCTGTAATTTATATTCCTCTCAGCCATAATGAAATTGAAGTGGATTTTAGCTTTTTGAAGATTGCTTTTGGTTTGCTGAGATATGACCCTGTGTCTGAGACCACTTGTTTTAAATTAGGAGCAACTCTGGGAAAATGATGCATGTGTATATATGTGTTTGTAAGGCTTCTAATGCCATCAATGTTCATCTCTTGACAGCAGAGATGCTCAATTTTGGAGAATGCATTCATGCTAAGAATAGACAATAGCAGTTGTTATCTGCAAAAGTTTCTCTTTCATGGTCTTCCTTTCCATTTTCTATGTTTTACAACAATGTTTGGGAGGTTTGGGGGTTTTTGCATTCTTATTGAATCTTAAAGAAATGCTGAAGTCAAAGACTGAGATGGGCTATTTGAATTATTCGACCATTATTTTGGCTCTTTCCCTTTGTCCTTTATTGATAATTCTGTCTCCTCTTCAAGATGTCTGATGTGAGCCTCATTTAATGAACAGCATTAATTGGAAGATTTTAAAAAACAATTGTTGAGGGGATAGTGTAAGAACTTATCTTACTGGAGAGACTTTAATACAGCTCAGGACCATTTCAGACAAATGGCAGGTGTAATTTCTAGACCAGTGACATCATCAGTTTCATCTCTCTAGATTTCGTTTTAAGGAGCCTAAATATTTACAGATCTACAGGAACATGCCTGTAATACACTGAATATATGCTGCCGCTGGTCTGGGATTGACAATTCAGGATGTAATTTGGTGCTCTGAATGATGAGTGTTCCAGTCTAATGCTGCCATCAGACCTGAAATCTGAGATCTTCAGCTTGGTCCAGAGCTGTGAGAACTTAGGAGATTTATTTAACTCAGAAGCTGAAACTGGAAGATGAAACAGTGGAAAACAGCCCTGTTTGAATAGAATCTATGCAGGTCCAATAGTTACCTTTGTGAATTCTTCTGAAATCTGATTTTCTGCTCTGCAAATACATGAAAATGCTATCTTTCATAAGTTGCCTTATAGTAAGATTCTGTAATTCTGGGATATGTGCTGGCTGGTATTTATACCAGGAATCTTTATACACGAAAAGCAGAAAACATCACTGGAGCTGTGGAAGAATAAATCTTGTTAGCAATATTCAGTTTTAGTGAGAAGGCACTAGAGATGAACTATAGGAATTTGTTGCTGTGTTAAGCAACACATAAGTCTGAGTAGCTCAATTTCAGTCCACTAGAGGTCTGTGAAATCATTTCCCAAATATGCTTTTAATCTTGTTTTGCAGCAACCTTGCTGAGTCTGATACAGTTAAAATAAAAAACTTTTGATCCAGTTTCTGTTGTTCTTAAACAAAGGACTGCATCCACATGGAGTTCTATTTAAGAGACATATCTGATTTAGAAAACAGTCCTAGCTGATTCTTTATTCTTGGATTAGCACAGGGAATTGCTCTAACTACTGATTAACTAATATTTTATGTAAAATATTGGCTTTCCTTGCAAATGGTCATTTTTTCAAATAGGAAGAGAGTACCGTGTGGTGCAGAGAGTTCATTAGCATGAAATACCCACTCCATCGTGGTTCTTCATAGTGTTAAATTTACTTAAGTGGAAAAGGAGCCAAGATCCATGGCTTTGCATTGCTAATGAGGTTTTCTAGAGCACTGAGAGGACACAGGTGGTTATCTATTAGCATCTAACTCAGACTGTTTGACTTGCTTTCAAATTGCCTGTTAAGACTCAAAACTTAGGTTCAAAATATATCTCGTAATTTTTTTTGTATTTTTTGTGCTATACTAGCTAATTTCCTTTAACTTCTATTCTAACTATACTTCTATTAGACCATATTTTATCCCTAATTTTATGCTGCATGTGTAGTCAGTTTAACTCGGTGCATAAAACCAGCTGAAATAATGCTCTAAAAGGCATTAGTAAATTTGTGATTTTTGTAATACAACCAGTGCCTAGTGTTAGCATTCAGGAGCATAAGCACAGCATTACAAATCATAAGATAATTGTGGCTATTCAGAAAGATACAGGTAGGCTCCATACATTCTAATCTTTAATCCCAGTTGCTGCAGTTCAAAGAGAGTGATTGTTGAGAGCATAAGATGTAGCAAGAAATGATGGTATTCAAAATTACCTGAATTAATTTGAATGTATTATTTTCATCTCTGTTCAGGATTCAATATTTCACTTGGTTCCAGTTAAATTCTTTGTATTTGGTTGATATTCAGTATGTAGTTCATGTGTGCATTGCTAAAGAGTGCTACTGCACAATGATTTTTCGTGCCTTGAAATAATTAATATAAAGCTGAATATCATTGATAAATGGAGGCTACTTATCAGTATTTAGCATATAGGGAAATATGAAAGGGAATAATGTAATTTGTCTAAAGCAATTAGTTATCTAAATTAGAGATTAAGCATTAAGGATGAAAGAACCAAACAGAATAAATACATAAAATGTTCAAAAGTACAAACACGACACTTTTAAGTTGGTAACCCGTTGTAAGATAACAGGTGCCTTTGTATTTTCTGTAGACAAACACAGAGTACACAGTATTAAATGATGCCTAAGTGTGATGCACATAATCACCTTAGAAAGTAATAGATAGGAAAGGCTGCAATGCATTGAATTCTTGAAACATGCTCATTGTGGTGTGTTTCCATTCAATGAGTGGTGACCACTGGAAAAATATGTGGACAGCCAAATCCTCTAGTTTGAGAAGCAGAAAATAATATATTAAACTGCTTACAGCAGTATTACTTTTGTTGTCTGAAATATATTGTGCTGGCTCTTAGACTGGAATGTACTTCAGCTGCCAGGAATCAGATCTACTGATTTTTTTTGACCATAGGATAAAGTCTGACCAAGGACTAATGCTGGGTTCTGTCCTATCACCTGGATCTGAGTAACAGCAAATGCCACATGGGTCAGGAAACCGTGCCAAGTATCTATGGGCACTCGTGGCATTTAAACTATATAAGTATCAAAAATGCGATTTTCCCTTTCCTTCTCTCCTGTATCTCTGAAGTTGATTCAGCACAGATGTAGCATCATCTGCATGTTGATCCACCAGTCCCTTAGAAGCCTAGTTATCATCACTTGTATCACAAAATAGAAAGCTAAATTTTTGTGTCTCTTTTCCTCAAGGAGTGAGAGAGGAGAAACTCACACAAGAGTCTGAGATGTTTAGAAGGTTGTAAGAAAATCATCATTCTACTTTGTGGGTCTTCCATAAGAGACAAAGATAAGATCTGTGTGAATACTGAAAAAACCTATGGAAAATGTACAAGAAAATGTAAAGTTACCAAAAAAAGAGTTCCTGCAGGGTTGAAACTTTTCCTGATCTTTTAGAGTAGATTAAGAGTTTCAGTATTTGGGTGACACAGCAAACATGACCTTTATTTTGAATAAAAGATACTGTTATGGTCTGTGTCAGAGCCTGAGTAGCAAGTAAAAGAGAATGACCCTGATCTAAAGGACAGAACCAATTACAAAACAAGACCCTTCACTGAAACAAGAATCCAACTTATTTTCTTCATTTCTGTGAAACACAGGATGGTGTAGTCATCACCACTACTGCCATGAATAGGCTCTGGTATGATAATGAAGTGAAAGTACCTTTGAAACAATTATTTATGTATCATTTTTCAAACAGAACATAGAAGATATTGGGATGACTTTGTAAATTTGTTTTATGGGCAATTTCACAGCTTTTCTCTCCTGCTGAGAATTTGATAATGGATATTGATTGTCTCTAAAGTGAGTGCAGGAGTGTGTGTAATGGTATTGCTATGGTCTATTTGCTTTACATGCATTGTAGCTGAGAAAATAAATAAGTGTTCCCATGTTAAAAATTATGTCACAGAGAAGATCACTTTTGCATTTCTGGATCATGGGAATATATTACTAAGCAAAGGTGAATCCTAAATTCCCCGTATAAAGTGTCTGCTCCCACTTGAATGTCTGCTTTTAGACCCAGAGTTCAAGAACTCAGACAGAGCTATTCTAATCTGTGATTCTAAAAGGTGAAAAAAACAAATTCTAGTGCTCCTGGAACTCTCTCTAGAGGATATGTTGACCCTCTTTTTTAGCAGGAAACTGCATTTGGTGCAGACTTACCATATTGCATGCAATCAGTGAGATTTGGCTGACTGATGTGTCTGTCAACTCACTGAAATGGAAGAGAATCTGAGTGAAGAGTTGTTTTCTTCTGTCCTGAAAAGTACAGATGTGAAGGTCAGTGGAAGATCAAGGATGACTTCTTGACACTTTCTTTTCTTGTATTGTGTGAAGTTTTAATGCCAATGAGTAGGAGGAAAGAACAGATACACCTACATTCAGCAGTAACCTATGACTTTTATGTGGAAGTTACAGTGGTCTCCAGCTGAGTGTTGGTTTTCTGGGAATGTTGGCAGATCAGAATCTTGAATTCACATGGCCTGTGTGCCAAAAGTAAATGGGGCTTGCAAACAGACCAGAAGCATGTTCCAACAAATTGAATATGAACATTCAGCATGTTAGCTACTGCTAATTTGTTTTGTCTAAGTTACTGTCTTTGCTCTTGATTGTATGGGAAAACTGAGAAGAAAGTATTTTCATGACTTTTTCACCAATGTTTTCTTAGAGAGTGTTACTGCCTCTGCATTTCTGATTAATTTGACTTTCTGTTTGAAGTTTTAGAGGACTGAAAGCATTTCCTTAAGAAAGTATGTGCTGTCGTCACAGTCCAATACTCTCCAACCATCTTCTTTTAGATATTTCATATGTGGACAATTTAATGTGTAATATCAAATTTACTTTTTTGAAAATAGGTGAAATTACGTGATATTTCCAAATTAGCAAAGTGATACAAAATATACTGAAAACACAATACAAACCTAAATTACACCTAGCAAAATTTAACAACTGTACTGGGCATCCCCAGTTACTGGGAAGGAATGCATGGCTGGAAGGCAGCTCAAATCCATTGCTCTTTTCAGAATACTTTTGAAATTTGTCTAGATTTATACTCTATGTTGTGCAGAATCACTTATTCACTCCTGAGCCTCCGTGCTGGTCTGGCTAAGAAAGGGAGATATTTGCACTCTTTTTAACTCAGGAAGAAACCCTTACAGCAGCTGACCAGCTCAGCTCTTGGTAGTTGTTTCTCTGAAACAAAGGTTACCATTCAGTCCCCTTTGTGTTGTGATAAATTCTTTTTCTTTGCAACACCTGTGGGCAGCCACAGTGCCCTGACCTTCACTGGCACAGCCCCATTGCCCATCTCCTCTGAGTTTTCTTTGATCACAGGGTTTTATTGGCCAGTATGCAAAGCAATATTTTTTGCTTTTACTTCCAAATACTGAAATTACATGATTCATTAATGTAATAGGTACAAAGGTGAACCAAAGTTGTGCTGTTCTACAGATTCTTAAAAGAATAGCTTTTCTATACCTACCTCTTTTATAAAAAGATGAACACGTGAAGTGCTCTAATTGAATGTCTGAAAAAATTCGTGCTTATCTTGATACAGAGTTCCCAATAGTATACTTCTGGTTGTGTCCTCGAAGAAACACCCATTTAACAAAGGTATATAGCAGCTCACTACTGTGATGATCCCTGAAGAGGAATTTAATTTTTAATTAAGTGAAGCAGTGTGTTTATTCTTGCTATATAGCTGATTTATCAGGGCTTTGTTAGCTGTATAGGGGAAAGAGGCTAAATTAAATACACCTTTAATGGGATGATAGGGAGTTGACCTTTGCTGTCATCTAGAGGACAATATATAAACACAAATATTGAGGGAATTGTTCCTGAGAGGTTATATAAATGCTCTTAAAAGGCATCTTAAGTCGTGACAGATTGGTGGGAAGAAACCTTACCCATGTGACTAAATGAGTTTTATGGAAATTGTTGAAATTACATCTCGATTATTAATAATCACTTCTGATAAGGAATCTAGTCTAGCACAGTCTGCCTCTTCAGAAAAATTAAATGACCTTCAGGTCCCTTAATGTCAAAGTCCTTAGTAAAATACCTGGTTTATCACAAGATCACTATTATTTTTCTAAGTATCTTAATTGACAATTTAGGCAAAGAGTGGAAATAGCATGAAGATGCTTCTAGTAATATTGCGTTGCAGTGAGGTCAATAGCAAAAGTATCAATTATTTCTGCAGGATGGAAATTTCATGCAGATCTTCCTACTCTATCACTATCTCAGTACAGTATAATCCTTGTGCTAGGGTTTCATTCGGACAGGAAGCAGCCATAATTTTGTCAGTAAAGGCCTTTTACTGGGACAAATAGATCTGAGCATGCATCTCTTGGCAAGTATAAGGCTAGGGAATGAATTGACTCCACCAGTGTGCTGGTGACTCAAGGCAGAATGTATCATAACAAATCATTCCTATAACAGCAACAAAATAATAACCTGACATGAATTTTTTATCCCCTTTGTCTCTGAAAAAATGTACTTTGTGGGGAAATTGTTACATATTATACTTTAATGAGGGCATCATATTTTATGATAAAAGGTTATAATGCTAAAAATATTCAGATGCTAAGAAATAAAAAAATATGAAGTTTACTTATGGAGTGATTTTACGTTTTTCTTTTTTAAATTTTTTTTTGCATAAAACCTGTATTGATAAATTACTCCTCTACCATTCAATCAGTAGAAAGAATAATAATTCAACCTTTATATTCTCCTTTGTCTCTTCTAGCCATTTGAATTAAGCTGGTATGTGGTCTCAGTTCTCAGGACACCAAGAAGAATTAACCTCAGTGATTTTTTTTAGTTGTCTCTGTCCCCATTTATGCCTTAGGCACCACTTCAGGGATACAACTAGAAGGTAATTATCTAGACACTAGGGAGGGGAAGTTAGTGAATTGGAAAGCAGTATTGAAAGATAGCCTTTGCTAACTAACATGCACATTTTCTGGCTGTGTGAAATAATATCCTTGGAAAGGCAGCAGCAAAAAGAGAAGCCCTTTAGATATTTCTTTAGGGCTTTTGTATATGCAGTTGCATATTGACTTACAGATGTGGACTCATGAAACCATTCAGAGTGATATTCCAGAGCAACCTTCCAGTACTCCTTGTAGGGCTGAAAGTCAAATTGGTTTTAAGGTGGGTCCTATTTAGTTTATTAAAGAGTTATGTATTTGATAACTATCTGGACTGGATCTGTTTTGTTTTGCTTGGTCTCTCTATGCTACCTTAGGTGTGATCACCAAGCCTTTCAGTTTCTTCAGACCAAATTGCTCATGACTATTTCATGATCATTTTTTTCTACTTGGGGAAACTGAATCAAGGACCTTTTAGAACTGTACTTAGAGGGAACATAGGGGAATATGAGATAGTTTTCTGCCTGATGCCCCCAGTTAAGTTGCTCTGCTCTTTTATCTGCAAAGAAATGCATCTGGCATGTTGGAGAGATGTGGAGATGAGTGACTCACACTTTGCATATACAGGGTATGAAGTAGTCGTGATTTTCCTTAGGAGTATCAAAAGATGAAAATCATACAGGCATGCAGCTTCAGGAGCTGAATCTGCACAAAGGTATCTCTGTAGCCTTGTTTCACCATTGCCTGTATAAAAAGAGGATGCTTCTCTGTTGCTTCCTCTTGCTGACAATACATGCCCAGAGGCTGAGAATGTACTCAGCTAATGAAGCCTTTCTGGTCTATACCTACTATCAGAAATGAGCATTCTTATTCTTTCCTGCTAGAAGAAAGGAGGACCTAATTCCTAAGTAAGATGTCTCCCTTTCCTCTTGTTGGAAGAAGCTGCTCTGCACTTTGCTCTCCCTTGGTATCAACACATATGTCTGCCGTGTGCGTGCTGCTACCAGTGTGCCCTTGTGAGGCTCTGATTTGTGAGCTGGGTAGCTTGAGATGCCAGGGTCAGGCTGTTTGCCAAGTTCCATTTGAGGTCTCTTTCCCACATGGCCTCTTACAGCAGGTGTTTTCATCATCCCTTGGGCATGAGGTTTGAATCACACTGTTGTGGCTTCAGGAGATTCTAGCATAGGTGGTGAGATAAAAGGTTTTGCCATGAGGGCTCAGAGGTGCTTTTCGGTTCTGGACCCACTTGTTCATCTGAAGGTGTTAACACACCTGGAGTATCTTTGCTTGACTCTAAGAAGTGTCTTTTTATGTCCATGACCACTTTGATGCATGAGTTTTACTTCAGTGCATGAGACTAGTTCTACATCAGTCTGGGATCATAATGTCAGTATACTACGGAAGCAGACATCATCTTTCCTTCTATTCAATAAAAAAAGTTGCCTAATGTTGTTGATTTTTCTTTTATGGCAACTCTGGGAATGTAAGCCTCTGGGCAAAGAGGGGATTTTCTTTGTGCTTTTTTTCTGCATCTTTCATTTTCAACAAGCGCAGGCATAATTTGATCTAAAGAAAAGTCACATGGTAAACTATTACATATTTTTGAGCCATTGTTGCTCTATTGTAATAGTACACTTCATAGACAAGCAGAATTTCTGAGTATTGCTTTAGTGACTGCATTCTGCCAGCAGATTTGTTCATATTCTGGGAGATGTTTTTCCACTTCAATTCCTTCTGTTCATAAATTTTCAAAAATAACAACTTACAGTGTGATTTATTGCACCTAAGTATTGTGTCTACCACATCAGTTAAATCACAGAATGGGTCACATTGGAAGGGACCACAGTAGGTTATCTGCTCCAGCTCCCCTGCTCAAGCAGGTTCATCCCAGAGCACATGCCACAGGATTGTGTCCAGATGGTTCTTGAATATCTCCAGTGAGGGAGACTCCACAGCATCTCTGGGCACTCTGTTCCAGTGTATGGTCACTCACACAGTAAAGAAAGTTATTCCTTATACTCAGGTGGAATTTCTGCTCATTTCAGTTTCTGCTCATTGCCGCTTGTCCTACTGCTTGGGACCACTGATGAAAGCCTAGCTCCATCTTTTTGACACTGAACCTTCAAATGCTTACAGATATTGTTGAGATGCCCTCTCACTTGTTTCTTTTTGAGTCTGAACAGGTCCAGCTCCCTCAGTCTATCCTTGTAATAGAGATTCTCCAGTACCTTAATCATTGTTGCCCTTCTGCTGGACCTGCTCCAGATGTGGTCTCACCGTGGCTGAGTAGAGGGGCAGGATCACCTCCCTCGACCTGCTGGCAATGTTCTCCCTAATGAATGCCAGAATACCACTGGCCTTCTTGGCCACAAGGTTAATGGACAGCTTGTTGTTCACCAGGATCCCCAGGACCCCCTCCACGGAGCTGCTTCCCAGCAGGTCAGCCCCAGGCTGTGCTGGTGCCCAGGGTTATTCCTCCCCAGCTGCAGGACCCTGCACTTGCCCTTGTTGAATTTCAAATTGTTCTTCTCTGCCCATCTCTCCAGCCTGTTGAGGCCCTTCTGAAGGGCTCACAGCACTCTGGGGTATTGGCTGCTCCTCCCAGCTTTGTGTCATCAGTGAACTCGCTGAGGAGGCATCTGCCCTTTCATCCAAGTCCTTGATGGAGAAGTTAAACTGTTCCCAGCACTGAACCTTGGAGGACTCCACTAGTGACAGACTTCCAACTAGACCCTGTGCCACTGGTTAGAATCCTGTGGGATCTGCCATCCAGCCAGTTCTCAACCCACTTCATTGTCCACTCGGAGGAAAATATAAATAAATACCCATTAAGCATAATAATAATTGGCTGATGTTCCTCAAGCTTCACACCCTGGCCTTCTGTTCTATACAGTTCACAGAATTCATATGCCTAGATTATGATGATAAATGATCAAGGTTGTAGAATAAATATATTTTACTTACTATTAAAATTTTTCAACCTCTATTACTGACAATCAGAATGTCCATAAACCACCTGTGCTGTTCTGGGGTTTGGATTTAGCATTTGAAATAGTGAGCTGAGTAACTATGGTCGAGAACTTAAAGTATTCTGCCCTTTAATGGACATAAGTAAAGACACCACAATATTCCCAAGCAGGAGGTATTTATTTCTCTTTTTTTTTTCTAATGTAAAAAAATTAAATAAGAATTTCATATGCTTGTTAAGGTATCTCTGTTGCAGAGTGATGCACAAAATGCATGACATGCATTTTTTCACGTTTCTTATTATCAGGAAAAAATAATAGGAATTCTAATTAGTCGTATGAACTAATCTATATTTTACAAATTTCTAATTAAAGTGCAATTATACTTTGATAAATTACTCCTAACAAGGCTGGGAGGGGACAATTACAATTATTGTTTTTATTTTATTTCCTTGTCTCTTAATGAATTCTGTATAAACCATATCAAGAAGATGAATTCTTAAAATATCCCCCTATGCAATTTTAATCATCAATGGAAGTCAACAGAGGAATGTTTTACAATTTTCAACACATTATCTGTAGTATTTTTAAAGTGATATTTTGTGAATAAATACATTAATGCTGCATGAGCCATAAAATAATCCATGTTTTGCATGTATGTACTACTTTTATGTGTTGCGATTCAAAAGTCTAAAAATATACTTTTTTCATAGGAATTCATAGAGGTTAAAAGTACAGTTCACAAACGCACTAATATGTGCTTTACAACAAACAAATTCAGTGTTTGCCAGGCAGTACCTTTGTGGGCTTGTTCTCGTATAGATGCTTGTCTTTTTGCAATGAGTGACAATGTTGACTCATGCTTCCCTTGTAATCCATTATAAACTGCGTATCTTTTCCATAGAACTGCTGTCTAGGCAATCATTCCTGATCCTGGGTCATGCAATTTATTATTCTTGTCTCTATATGTGTACCCTTCGTACTCAAATCTATTCCTTTTTTCAGCATGTTTCCCTATATATCAGGATGGTATTGAATTTTAATGCTGCTCTCTATCATAGTAGTGGTGTGTTCCAGGGTGATATCATGTACTGACTTAGTGAGAATAATCTCTCTTCTTCCCTTCGGGTCTTTAATATATGTAATAATTAAAATATATCAAATTAAGATTAAATATATTAATTAAGACCAAAGAAAGAGCTCTGCTAAACTACAAAATGTCTTTCCATTTGATCATGAACTGATGACATTCTGTCTCTGGCTAACCATTTTCCAGACAGTTTTGCAATACATAATAGTTTTTCTGTAATATTTTTGTCCAGCCCAGGCTTCCCTAGCCTGTTTGTAGGAATGTAATTTGAGAAAGTTCTAAAATATTACTAATCTTGGGAAAGAGAGGAGACTGGCTACTCAAAAGCATTCTTGGGAAATCTTACCATGTTACTGGGAAAATTGCTTCGACAGGTTTTATCTCTGACAAACCCATCTGTACTCCTCTTGGTCATTGTCCCCTTCATGAATCTTTCAGCTGGTTTAGCTGTCCATTCCTGGACTGAGGTTACACTGCTTGGGAGTTCCTCAGCTCCCACTCCATAGCTCTGCAGAGATAAGTCTCTGCCATCTGGTAGCTCACTTATCCTTTTCTGCAAAATAACTGTTAATGTATCTCAGATTGCCTGACTCAACTTCTTAAATTTATGTGGTGAAATTCTTTAGGCTTAATCATTCAAAATCAATTAAGCTATATAAATATCCTATAGACTAGAGTGGCCTACTTTTCTTTTCCTCCCTACTCCCTGCTTCCCTGAGGACAAGAAAGCACCCCACAACAACAACAACAAAAAACCCCAAACCATGAAAGTGCATATATATTTATAAGAAAGAGAAGACTAGACACTCCATATGTTGAATTTCTACTGCTCTCTGAAAGTCAGAGCCTTTATTATTCCTAGGCTATATCAGTAATTTAAGATAATTTTGAGACATAAAACGTGAGGTAAAATAGCTGTGAAACAATGAGTTCTCCTGTGAAATTTTTGCACTTCACACTCAGGAATGAATTCATCTTATCATGACAAGAGGGCAGCACTGCTGAACTGAAATATTGTTTTATTGTTGATAAGGTTCAGCCTTATCCTATAAATCCATTTCCAGTTATCTTGTAGATAGAAGGTACTACACAGAAGCCTCAAAGCTGGACAGAAAGCAAAGCTATTGCCCCACACTTGCCAGGGAAAAAGATGAAAAAGGGTTTGAAAATGTAAGAGACAGTAGAAATATTAAAGGTTATCACTGTAACATAAGTATTGAATCTGTGTAAACTGACAGTGTTAGAGGGGCTAAGAGGACACAATCTTTCATGATTCCTGAGAGTTTAATACATAACTTTCATCTTGTTTGAAAGACAGTTTCAGGTTCAGGACTTGTATTGAGACCTTCAAGATCAGCATTGTTTCTGGAAAACCTTGGGTATTCTTATAGCATCACATTCCAGTCTCAGAAACTTTTTAGACAACATCAAAGAATACATTATCAATGCTGATATAAAGTAACTACTTCAAGAATTATGAGAAGATATAATCAAGATTTTTATTAAAACCAGGATCATCCATTTGCCATTGAAAATGGTCAGTGTATCTGTATGTGTCCCAGTCACCTGTGGCTCATGCTGGGTGCTGCTGCAGGAGGGAGGGGGTGGCTGGCAGGGCCCCTGTGGTCCTGGGCTATGTGGGCTTTTGGCCCAGCCAGGGAGTGAGACAGACATGGGATGTGGGGGAGATTTGAGATTGGCAGTGGTGTAAAGCTGGTAACACTGAGGTTCATCCACCAGTGGATCATAGAGGTGTAGGTTTTTCTAGCTTTCCTTTTCACAGGGCTAGTTGGAATGGTATTTCAACACCTTTATTATGGATACAGAATTAAATTAGAGGATTATACTGTTTGGTTTTGCCTTATCAGATGTTTAATCTGCTAGTTACTGTATTATTCATTAAAATGGGGATGTTTGGGATATTGCAAGTGTCTCTTAAGAGATAAAGCACCATTTTTTTTCTTTTTTTTTTATTTTAAGGGAAAAGGAGTTTCAATGTTGCTTTTTTTGCCCTTTAATGCTCTTTTGGTCTCAGGTGTTTATTAATCTAAAGGAATATAGGGGTTATCTTCTCCATAATATTGGTGTGCCAGTTCTGATGTGTCTAGAGGCAACATTTGAGTGACATAATTGAACTTGGTGCTGAGACTGTTTTAATTACATTAATTTTAATTATATACAGTACATTATAATTAAAGAGACTGATACAGAGGGGCTCCCATCTATTAAGATCCTCTGCAATTCATCTGCATAATGGGACCTATTTCTGTGTGCAGTGTTACACTTTTTGATGGCTTCATCATTGGTGGAAGGTAGATTTTTTAAAAATTTCATTTTCATTTCTGTTTCTAGCAACCACATTTGAAAGCCACCTGACAGCCTTCATTCCTCTGCACCAAAAAGATGCATTTTGAACAAAATATTTGAATTAGGTGAAAAATTAAAGAAGCTTCTTCCTTTCTTGTTACTCAGTTCCTGCGCAAGAAAGGGTATCCAAGGATTCAACAAGGAAACCAACGAAAGAGTTTTTATAATAGTTGGAGAACACTTGTAATCGATGAATAATGGCCTACGTTTCTGTTCACCACTAAATCTGCATGGCTATGGTCAAATACATGTTGAGATGTGAGGTGAGACCTCCGGGTGCTCTTAGGCACCCAACTTGTCTGGTTGTTTTCTTCAATGAGCCAAGCAGCTAATAGTTGTTACCAAGTTGTTTATTGCAGAAGCACATCAGGCTCAAAGCAAAGGTCACAGGCACTAAAGTCCATGCTAAGCTTTGGTATAAAGTCCCAAATAGAAGTAGAAACAAAGCAAAAGCAAATGGCAAAAAGCAAATGGCAAAAAGCAAATGGCAAAAGCAATGGCAAAAAGCACCAGCTCTCCCCAATGGATGTTCTTATACAGAAACTTCCCAGCAAGCCAAGACACAGACTCGGACCACTACTTCTTAACCTTTTAGAATTCTGGTTTCTTAGCACACCAGGCTACGTATAAACTGTGTATATGGTCTGTCTTGTTCTATCTGAAAAATGTAAACAATATTCTTACTGTAGTTTTATTATGTCTAAAACTATGTTCTTGGGCCCTCCACAGAACCCCTAGTATCTAAGACTATATTTTTCAACCTTCACTAGAACTCGAACTTCTACACTGGTATCTAAGACCTTTTATTTACTAAAAGCACTTAAAACCCATTCTACTTACTTACTTGCTTGCTTATATTAAAACTTAAACTTATACCTCTACTTTATGTGTGAGTGGCTTAACATACTTCAATCCATCCAAAGGCTTTAATTCAGTCCCTGCATTCTGATTTCTCTCTGAAGGATTCAGAGAGACTCCTGACTTATTGACTCCAACACAGAGAAGAGGCATATATTTGCCAGTAAATATAGGCTTCCCAAAGGGAGCTTTAATCTCTGCTACCTTTCTTGGATCCCACTTTTATGTCCCTGCTGTGGGATATGAGCCTTCTTGTGTTCAGTGTGGTAGCTTCCCTGGAGTCCATGGAAAGATCTCAGTCCTTGGCCATCTCCTGTCCCATCCTTTGCCCTAGCACACAAACTGTGCAGGATAATTAATAAATTTCCCTTTGTAGAACCATTATGAGACAAGGCTGGCACAAGGCTGGCTCAGTTCTCATTTCAACACTGAAGTCACTGCTGTTACCAAACACTGGGTGGGCTCAAAGTCACGGGTCTCAGCCCCAAGAGAGGTGCTGTGTAATCAGACATACTGCAACAATATTGGGCAATGATGACCCTCCCCCTTGGCATTTTGTGGTATGCTTTGGAGATAGATTGCACCTTTAGTTTTGGAAAATGTTAACAGGCTCAGAGTCTTCTCTCTGCTAAATTCACAGCTGTCATTTACTTCTGCTGTCTTTACATGTTTCCTAAACACCTGTCACTCTGATACTGCATTAATTCACTGAGCCTAACCTCAATAGATTTTTCTCTCACAGTGCAATATTTCTTTGCTTGAAATTCCTTTCTTGTAGGATTTGGGGGGATTTTTTTCCTACTGAAAACTTTCTCACTAAGGTGAGACATTTACAATAGCAAATACATGAAGGAACAAATTATAATTTGTTTTGTAACAGCAATCTCGAAACTAAATGAATGTACAGCTCTGGGGGTGTATTTTTGAATGCCTCTAATTAGCAGTCTGGAATCTGGACCATAACATCTAAATATACCTACCTGATTCAATACTTTAAATCTGGTCTTTGAAATAAAATACAGCACTTGATGAGGTTTGGGGCACAGTCAGATGGACTAACACATCTAATCTGATTAACTACTCCGTATACATGGTGGTCTTTTCTATTTTCTCCTTCCAAGTGAATATTTCCTTCTCTCAGTTCAGATGATTGCTTTCTCTATCTTTTAACTAAATATTTGTGTGTTGAACTGGTAAGATAGTAGTAACACAAGTAGACTGGGACCTCGGGTGTGAAAGGAGGCACAATTCTCAGTACAGAGGTAGAGGTACACACTGGAGATAGTAATGGTTTATCTTGAATCAGAAACAGACAGGATAGTTCAGTCTGTAAATTCTCAGAATATTAAACTGCTTTCATTAGCTCACCAAATTAGATGTTTTCTAGTGATACTTTATTGATAATAAACAACTAATGGAAAAATCAATTCTTTGTCTATCTGGAAAATATTTTGGCACTTTCTAATATTTAATAATGAATTGATAATTTAATAAATTCGATACTTTTAAAAATTAATTCAGTGTTTAATAAGAAAGTGTATGCTGGGTCTAGTTAAATCTGAAGCAAAACGATTTTTTTCACTGAAACAAAATAAAATATTTAAATTCAAATTAGGTTAAGAAAATATTCATAGGCAATTTTCTTTAGTTCATTGCTGATTTAGTTATAGTTTGTGTCCTTTTCTCCCTTATCAGCCACACTCCCTGAAGCACTATATTCTGCATTATGTGGTGTGTTTTTTCTCTGCCCAAGCTCTGCATTGTGAATCACATCACTGTTGATGCATTTCAAGAGAGACAATTTCACCATATAGTCCAGCTCAGAGAGAAAACAGGCCTTGTAGGACACTCATAAAAGGGTATAGTCATATGAGAAATATGGCTAATGATGCCCTTGCACAGGACTAACTTCCCCGTAGAAATCCTGAATTGAATTTAATTTAGGAACATTCAGCCTTTAAATGTATTTGTATTCCAAAACGTGGTCATGATTTGATAGAGTCAAGTTGTTGATGTGGCTCAACTTTCTTCGCAATAGATTCAGTTGTAAATGATGAGGATATACCACAAAAATTTTGTGTTTGTTAATTATTCCTTCAGATCTTAGTTCCTTTGGATCTAATACTGAGCAGAAGGAGTGAACAATTCCAACATTAGAGCTTTTTTTGGGTCTCTTTTCTCTGATCATTAATTAATACTGCTAACACTAAATTTCATCTTTCATTTTTATCACTCAGCCATTCAACAACATGCTTTAATTTTGCATGGCCTGAATACACTGCTGTGCTGGGATGGCCCTGGATAGAAACCAAACCCCTATGCAGTCACTCACTTACTGTGCCCCACTTACTGGGAGGGGATGGTAAGGAGGGGAGAAAACAGTAAAAAAAAAAAACAGAAGCAAGACAAAGACCATTTAATATAATGGGTAAAACACCTGATTTGGGGAAAGTTAATTGCCAATTAAAATAATATTTGATTACTAATTTGAGCAGTGGGAGAAAAAAAAGACAGACATGAAACCAATATTGCTCTACCTTGCCCAAGCTCAATTCCACTCTTTCAGTCCAGACCCCCCTCCTTTCCCCTCTCTGTCACTGCAGGTCACATTCAGCCCTTTCCATGAGGTGAGGAGCAGCACTGGTTGGTGCTCTATCGTGACATGGCTGCTGCTCTCTGATGCTTCTCCCTCTATACACTTTCCTTCTGCTCCAGAGTGGGCTCTCCAAGGGCTGCAGAGAGTGCCAGCTCCACCATGTGAGGCATGACCCCATGGTCCCACTTCATGTACTGTAGGGATAACTCACACTGGAATTTTAGCTGGAAGTGAGCTCTTTTGTAGCCTGTACAGTACTACTCTTCATGCATTCTGCATCAGAAAATTATGTCAGCTCAACTGGCAATATTTAGTACCATTTTTAAAAAGAGTATTGATTTTTATAAAATTAAACCATTAGACTGTCTTGTGAATTTAAACTTAGCAGCTGTATCTGTAGATATATAAGTACATGTAATACATTTGTTACAAGAAAATTTCCTTTAGGATCCTCAGAGGGTACTGAGACTGGTGCTGTTTGCACTGGTGACATGGACAGTGAGATGGAGGGCCCCCTCAGCAAGAGTGACTACAGCAGCAAGCTGTGTGCTGTGGTTGTCACACTGGAGGGAAGGGACTGCAGCCAGAGGGACCTTGAGAGGTGGGTCTGTGCAAACCTCAGGACATTCAACAGGGCCAAGGTCCTGCACTGGGCTTGGGGCAATCCCATGCACAAATACAGATTGGATGGAGAGTGGATGTAGCTCTGCCTAGAAAGGCTTGGGGGCTGTTGACAAGAAGCTCAGCAAGTTTCAGCAATGCACACTCACAGCCTAGAAAGCTGTCTGGATGGCATCAGAAATGTGAGCAAAGGAGGCCATTCTGCCCATCTTCTCTGCGCTTGTGAGACCTCACCTGAAGCACAGCATCCAGCTCTGGGGCCCACAATACAAGGAAGATGTGGACGTGTTGGAATGAGTCCAGAGAGGGGCTGCAAAGATGTTAAAAGGATTGAAAAACCTCTCCAATATGGACAGCAGAGGGAGTTGGGGCTGTTCAGCCTGGAGAAGAGAAGGTTCAGGGAGACACCTTAGAGCAGACTTCCAGTACCTGACAGGGACCTTCAGGAAGCCTGGAAAGAGACTTTTTGCAAGGACATGTAGTGATAGGACAAGGGGAAATGGCCTTAAGTTTAAGGAGGGTAGGTTAAATTCGATATTAGGAAGAAATTCTTAACTGTGAGGGTGGTGAGACAGGAGTTGCCCAGAGAAGCTGTGGAAGCCCCATCTGTGGGGGTGCTCAAGGCCAGGTTGGATGGGCTTTGAACAATGTGGTCCAGTGGAAGACGTCCCTGCCCACAGAGAGCTCTTAAAGACCTGATCTTTAAGGTCCCTTTCAAGCCAAACCATTCTATGATTCTATGACCCTTCATGCATGCTACCCTTGAATACAGTGCTGTAGCTCTGTCTAAAATCCTAAAGGGTGAGTCTTTTCTCAGTACCTTTAAATGTGCTTCACAAATTATATGAAGCCAGAGGAATATCTCTTTCACCATCAACAGGTCCTCATTAGCAGCCCACAGCCGAGTCTTATTCATGCTGTGGAAAGTAGTTCATAAAATACGAAAAATGTGAGCAAAAAAATCTCACAAAGAAAAGATATATAGGGACAGAGGAAAAAATAGGATTGAAGACTGGGAGGCCTGGATGCTCTGAGTCACAGAGAACAGAAAAAATAATTAGACCTAGAATGAGTCATGGAAAAGAAGAATGAAATAATTTCGTTAAAAAGGAGAAATTCCTTGTCCTTATCTGAGGAGATTCAAACTGGGAACAGAGCATGAAAAGAAATTTTTATTTTTCAGATGAGGTCAATTAATTTAGAAAACTGTGCAACTGAGCCTTCTCTCCTTCAAGGATTGATACAAACTCTGACTGCACATGACAAAAATGGTGTGCCAGAGCATGTGATGTTACATACTGCCTTTAAAAATGGATGTTAAACTTTATTGTTACATTATTTTCCTAATATTTGAATTGCTTCTACAATTATACAATTGGCTTGAATGGAGACAAAACTGTGCATTTTGTTACTTTTGTCCTCAAGGGGGACAGAGACTTTGAAACAACTCTTGATACCAGAACAAGGGCCAATGAATACTCTATGCTCTTTGCTGCTTGCAGAACACATATTTCTGCAGCATTTCCACCAAATGATATCCACATATTTCTGTGGATGGAGTCTGGAAATCAATTCTAATTTGATTTAAGCAAATTAGTCATGGGTTGTCTTGTGGCTGTATTTAATCTGCTACTCTCTTCGGGATGATTTGCCACCTCAGAAATAAAATTAGAAAGGTTTTATTTTCACCTTGAATTTGTTTTGTTTTATTCTTCCAGAGACATTTTGCTCTTGCCTGTGTTACAGCCCAAATAAGGAGTAAGCATGAGTTAGCTCATTTTGCAGAACTGTGAATTTGATTTTTGCTTTGTTGTTTTGCATTTGTTTATATAATTTGTAAGACTCAGCTCTGATCAAGGAAGTGTTCTGAACTCTGAGCAGACAAACAAATCTGTAACTTTAATTTTACAGTCTCAATTAGAACTAGTATTACCAATCAATTAAAGAATAAATCAAGATGTGCTGACTCATTTGGAAAATTAATGGTGTTGGCAGTAAAGGAGAGTGGACAGAGCAGGTGTTTGATGTCTGCCCTTGAGTAACTAAAATACTAAAGCTGGGATTGGATTCAAGACCAGGTATAATATTTGAAATAAAAACATTTTCTGGTACACTGGCTCACATCAGTCATATTCAATCATTCACTTGGTTTTAAGCCACAGTACCATAACAATATTTTTCCAGATGGGGAATGCCTGAGCTGATTATTTCGGAAAACAACTTGCCTGAAGATATTTTCTCATTGCTTGCATGCAAGGAAGAACATTACATATGATTTATGTAATAAAATATATACTTGCCCAGACATAAATAGATATTAAGAAAGGGAACAGTTCTCCTCAGCAATATTTCTCTCTTTTTCAAATATCAAAAGAGTGATTTATTTCTGACAAAAGGCTAAATTCTCAGGCCAGGCATTGATTAATCCTTCTGGAAGTCAACTCAGTAAGATTTGACAAGACCCAAGCAGGAAATAACTGTTCCGTAAAACATAAGAAACCAATATAACAAAATCCCCCAACAAAACAAACAAACAAACAAGCAAACATGCAACCCCCCCACCAGTCCTGAATTGGGATAATTTCTTCAAAACAAGTAGGAACCAGGAATATTTCACTATGCTTCCAAAGAGCTTGAGTGCAAAGATAGTCTAGGAGATCTGAAATAAAAGTTCAGATCCAGCAGTTATTCTAATTATTTATTCAAAAAATGAAATGACTGTAAGACTATATAATTGTTGCAGACCAGAGAGAAGGATATTTGCCTCTCATGTCCTCAGAATTGTCCACAGCAACTCCCTCTCTCTGTCCCAGCATCTCAGATGTGGGGGATTTGAAAGATTCCCCTCTGTGCAGCCAAACTGCTGCTGGGTGCTGCCTCACCTGGGCCATGAGAGAAGGAGGCTCAAGCCCAGTCACTAATTCAGGCAAGCAGACAGTGACCATGTGCTCCCCACATTTTGGGGGTGCCTGGCCTCTAGGTTTCAGTGTGGTGCTTAGGTGCATGGTTTAGTGGTGGACCTGGCAATATCAGATTAATGGCTGAACTCTGATTTTAAGGGGCTGTTCCAATCAAAATGATTCTATTATTCTATGTCTTGGTTTGAAAGACAGGTCCCTGCTAAGGAAGGCAGGAGCCTCTCTTGAAATGGAAGATGTAACCCCCTTCCATCTAAATTATTATAATTTTGAAATTAAGGAGCTCTCGGGCAAAGATATATGAATAGGATTAACAGTTCTTTACTAGGAAAATTAAAATAAAGATAGAGTGATACAAAAACCAAAACACTGACAGAGTCAGAATACAACCTGATACCCAGTCAGTCAGTCAGTCAGGGTGTTGGCAGTAGTCTGATTAAATGGTGTCTGCAGTCCTCCTGGATGACACATGTGGTTCAGTTGAAGCAATGATCCTGGAGAAGGGTGCAGTTTTCTTCTGAAGGTCCAGTGGTGATGGACCTGGCCTTCTTCTGGGAATCCAGTGGAAAAGGGCTGCCTTGGTGTTCCAAATCTCAGATATTATCTAGGCGGGAAAGGCTTGGCTCCTCCCCCTGGGTGGAGCACCTCACAATGGGATGATGAAATTTTATCAGTCATGCTGTGGGACTCAATGGCCCATTAACAGGAGAAGTCTTCCTGGAGGAAGGATGGGTTGTGGAAAAGATAAAGAACATGTCCCCACCTGGTTTTAACAGATGGCCCATTAGCAGAGGATATCCCCTGCCCTGGCATTATGAGGAATGGGTCATGGAAGAGATAGGGAACACTGCTCTGCCTGGTTTCAGCAGATGGTGATAGAATCCATACTACTGGTTATGGCTTGCATTGCAACCCAAGACATTCTATTTTGGGGTGCCCCCACCAGTGTATTGTGCAGGAGAGCAAGCTGTCCTAAAAGAAGGGTTGTGAAAACTGATGCCACACAAAGATAATTTTTTTAGAGATCACACTGTCTGATGAAATTCCATGGTCAGATATAGTCAGAAAATTCACAAATGGGTGTAGTTGCTGTCCTTGGAGTACAGAACTCAAAACACGGTAGAATTAATGTAATTTAAAGTTTTTATAGCTTAAATCCATTCCTAGTGCAGTACAGAATTTTGAAATTGGAATCATTTGTCGAGGTTTTGGTGGGGATATTTGCTGAGACACCTCTTCAAGTACCTACTATATTGGTAATTAGCTAGAAGTCATTATGCAGATACACTGGGGAGCAGCATCCCATAGATGCACTGAGTGGGTGATGTTCTCCCTCCAAAAAACACTGGTGTTCCTGGGCAGTGACAATAAATTCCTGCATGCTGAATGATTCCTTTTAGGAAATAAGGAGGAAGAAATCCTCATATATGCTGTGCTGAAACACCACTTCTGTTCTGCTATACTTGGAGTCTTTTGCACATTCTGAAGTGAGGACAAGATTTGCCTTTTAGGAGCACATCCTGGTGGGTTGCACACAGAGACTTCTCTGTGTAAAAGCAGTGGCAAGAGGAGAAGATAAGGTTCATAGATTCACTTCAAAGAACTTAGGATTTGTTCACCACACAGTGAAACAATGATGGTAACTGTGGAAGGAAAACACATCTGCAAGATGATATCAAAGAACCGAAGAGACTAAAAGATACAGCACAGGTGTTCATGCTCAGTGCAACACTGATATTCCAAGTGCTCTTCAAATAACTCTTACATACTCCAGTAAAACTCTTATAACCCCACCCACTTGTGCTTTTGAATTTTAATGAAAGGATGACTATATCTTTTAGCATCTAATAATATAGATTTTGAGGAACATTAGTAGCTTGATTTTATTTTAATTTGTTAGGTTTGTTAAGTGAATTGTATTGGCACCTCTCAACAAATCTCTCAAGAGAGACTTGAGAAAAGTCTAACTTAGTCATACTTAAACCTATGCATCCTAACTACAAGATGGTTTTTAATACCTCTAGATCTGTGTGGCATAGGCATTCAGATAGAGAGGATCAATTTCCCAAAGGAAATAGACATATTTTTGCAAAAAATTCCAGTTTAAAACTAGAATTATTCTTTAGGAAATAGCACTTCATGGCTCTTTCTCACTGCTTTTCCTCAGTTTTACTGTGGGCTCCATCCTTGGTGAGCCATCAAAATATTTCATCAGAACTCCAGTTACAATGTCTCATGAGAAAAATACTCTGATTGAGAGGTCTGATGAGCACAAAGGAAGAGGAAATGTGAGTATCTAAGCAGCATTTGTGATGAGATGCTACATCAATATTATCCAAATTTTGATGGTACAGATAATTTTTCTAGCCACTGAGAAACATATTTTCTTCAGCAAATACACATTTTCCTGTCAAATTCTAGTTAAAAACAAATAAATTTTGTCAGCTGTAACTGCAGAACAGTTTGGCAGAATACCTTGCTTGTTGCCTGACACTTTGCATATCTGTATTACTTTCATTCCATAGAGCTAAATGTTTCACTTGGGCAGAGACTTCCAACTGAAAAGGTTAATCAAATATAGGGAACAGATTGCAGGAAAGCAGAATGGATGTATCAGCCATACATGATTAAATTCTGTTTTAGAGTCTGCTAGGGCTACTGACAGCAGTGTTCCCATCCTTATTCAGTGTAATTTAGCAGATATTGGCTATGGTGACTTCAGTGGTACAGATGCTTGCATAAAAGCCTCATTAAATTTAGGATGTTTAAGGAAACTTTTTGCTGTATGGAAACACCTCCCATAATGGGTTCCAAAGGGATGCTGAGTTTATTGTATTTTGAAAAAAGACATCTCAGAAATGGAGGTAAGTTATGAACACGTCATCTGAAAATTATGGGACTTTCTTGCTCTTAAACTAAAGAAACCTCATTTTTACGTACTGAATTTAAACCAAGACATCATTCTACAGCGCCTTGAGTCTAGTTTGCAAATAAAAGAAAATGATTTCCCTTGGTGCATACATTTAATAAACCAAACTGTATAAACAGAATTGCTAATGGAGATCCCCAGGCCTGAAGAATTCACAAACAATGAGCTGAACAGAGAACAGTGTTTGAAAGTGACTTTATTTTCCCATGAAAAAGGTTAGCTGAAGAACACTAACATCACTCTCCATTAATCAGTAGTTCTAAACACCATGGGGAAATGACAGTTGCCTTCCAAGCTCCTGTCTTAATGGCTTTCCTGGCATCCCGTGATCTCCTGCTGCTGCCATCACCCACACAGATTTGCTCAGCTCATACAACTTCAGTGTTTTATTCTAGTTTATCATGTTCACTTTTGCCCACTGTTAGCATTGCAAAAATGAACTAGGTGGTCCCTCAGAAGGGTGTGCATGCTGGGTTACAAAAAAATCTGTAATATATTTACACATTAAATCCCCAAATTATGTTGTGGTTGGTTTTTTTTGTTTGTTTTTTTTTTTTTTTTTTTTTTTTTGTTGTTGTTTTTTTTAAACGATTTTTTGGTTGTTTTGTTTTAATTTAATTTAATTTTAATTTTGTTTTGTTTTATTTTCAAGTGCAATTTTATTATGCAACCCCCCGTGTAATTTCCTGGGGTAAGATTGTATATTTTTGCTCTCCAGCATCTCTTTTTCTCTTAGCAAAGGAAGTCTTTCTCAATCAGGTAGGTTAATTTATTTTCTTAGCCAAAGGAAAACATAATCTAATTTTTCAAGCAAAAACTACTGCAACTTAGGATGGCAAAAGGTCATTTAATCAGACCTACCTCACAAAGAACACAGATGCCAACTGATAGGGAAACATGCCATGGAGCTTCTGACTCTCCTTCACGTAAGAACCTAAAGACTTTTTTTTTTTTTGCTATAGTGTCTGCATTTACCCTTTTTGGGGAATTTTTATTGTGGGTTTGTTTTTGTTTGTTTATTTGGTTGTTAATGATTTATTAGCATTGATGATGTTGTAATATAAATCTGTTTTTAGTTGCCTTTACATATGGAAGGATGTAAGAAGTGACAAATGTGATTGCTTGTCACAGTATAAGCCCTGTCCTCAGTAAGGTCAGGAAAGTACAGGTTTTCCACATGTCCAGGGCCATTTGTTAACAGGAAAAGTCCTCTGCCTGCTTATGAAATCTGTTGCCTGATATTTTGGTCTTAACAATAACACAGGTGCTTCTGATCCTTCTTTTCCTGTCTGAAAGTTACAAAGGATCTATTCCCCAGCCCATACAGCCAGTGAGACAGTTATTTTAAGGATGTATTGTGTTGATAGGAATTGTACTTGGCTCTAAAGGGTAGAAGACAGCCTTTGCTAGCTCTACACTGTGAGACATATGCCAAAACTGTAGAATTAGACTTTTTTATACATGTCCAACCCTTTCTCTGTGAACGAAAAGAGGGTCAATGTTTATGATACAAGAACATCAAGGTTAAAACGCAATTAAAATCCTAAAGGGATTTGAAAAGAACAATTCTTAAACACTGAATACCCATTTATAATTACTTCTGCCTTTGCTTGCATTATGAAGTATTTTGAAGAGAGGCTGAGGCATCATTCTCTTAATATGTAACTGACAATAGTGGCCCATTCTTTGTCCTTTTTCTTACATCTTGTCTCAAATTTTTTAGGAGAAAGAGCTGAAGATATTTCATGTATTAACTTAAACTAAAGCAAGCGTTTTAAAATAGAAAGTCTGCAATATCTTTGGAGAAGTTTTTGTCAGCATCTTCTATTTTAATTTGAAAGCATTTGAGGCTGTTGCTCAGGAAGGGACACAAACTTCTCAGTATGCATGAGGAAATTCTTAATACTCTTATGTGGGTTTCTGCAATTTTCATGTGATTCTATCATATCTACATTTTCAATATCAAATTCAACCAGAAGCAGCTGGAGCACAGCAATGAATGGAATAAAATCCAGCACTTTTTAAGGGAGATAAAGAAGTTAAGAGATTCCTGAGAAACTTTAAGCATATTCCTCACTATCTTTTTTGCATTTTATGGGACTTTGAATTCTATGGATGCATTATCTTAGGGGTGATTTTTGAATTTATGTATAAAAGCAGGTAACAGTCTGTCACTTTTTATAGTATTTAAAAGGTATATAATTGACCCTAATGGAAGAATAGCTTTTTAAGACCTGTTTTCATATCTTTGTATCACTTTTCTTAAACTGATATTAAACCTAAATCCTGGACTTAAGCAATGAAAACAGAAGGGGAAAAAAATCCATTTTAAATAGTTTAGAATCAAGAAATTCTGAAGTTGTACACTGATAAGTGGTACACTAATTAGAAAAATAAAAATATTATGGAGAGGGGAGGTGACTCACTAAGTTTTGAAAAACAAGCATTTGTGAGATTTGCCATCACATAGTATGGCTGCAGGCAGTTCAGAAAGTGCTGAGTGTGGTCAAATGAGACAAATTTTTCATAAATATAATCTGGAGGAGCTTTGTGTTTAATTTTCTTAGAAGAAAAGAAAAGCATTCATTTATTAAGTGTTATTTTCCAATTTTCTTCTGCCAAAAATGTGCCTTCGCTTTTTATGTTGGTTTCTCATTTCTGATTACATATCTCATTTGATGATCTTGATATTATCATGTTGTTGAACTCATGACACTTTTTTCCCATTATGAGGTAGAAGACATCTTTTACAAAAGAAACATTTTTTTCAGTTCAACTGTAGAGAAATTTTAAAAACATTACTTTCTTCTCAGTTTGAGCTGTTGTTAAAGAGGTCTATCAATAAAGCAATTTTCTAGTGATTCCTACTGGCTTACTGTTGCAGATGGCTTGTGCTCTCATAATATTTTCAGTCTGGTTTCATCTACTCAAACCCTGTGAAATGCCAAAATGAAACTCTTATAGTCCAGCTTTTCTATTCCTTAAAATTTGAACGAGCTATTGATTCTTTTACAGTTAGGTATCTATTACAATTATCCTAATAATGTAACATACTCCAAAAAAAATATTGGTCAATCGTTTTTTCGCCAATCATCTCCACTTACTAAAACTCTGAGGAGAAAGAAAGAAGAAGAAATAAATCTCACTGAATCTGCATGTTAAGACTAGGAGGAAAAAAACAGACAAAACCCATCATAGTTTAACCAACAAATTCTGACCGAAAGATCATAATATTCCATGTTGTTTGATGAAAATAATATTATCTGCTAAACCAAACTCTTTTGAGAGCTAATGAGAAGATAGATTTTTATCTAATAATCCAGAATATTTTCCATCAAGATGTGGCAGTCACTTAGTTCTGAGCAGATTATTAACCTATTAGAGAGAATGAATGCAATGGAAGGGAAAGAGAGAGGTCTCTGCATATTGTCACTTTCCTGGAAAATATGAATCCATATATTATGGATTATCTGCAAAAATTTACTCACTTACCTCTGCCTTGTGTGCAGGCCATACACAGCCTCTCTGGGAATCCACACAGAAGACAGCAGGAAGGATCTTGGCATCTTTTTAAAGTGGCTGAAGTTTGAATTCTTTGGGTTGAAGGTTTTGGCTGCTTGGACAGAGTCACTACTTCTAAGCCTGCTGTGAATGAAGAAAAGCTTCCAAATACCTAAAGCAGGATGTTCTTCAGGGACTGCAGGCAGACAGTCCTGCTCCTGTACCTTTCGTCCTCTATTTCAGCCTTTCTATTTTTCCTGTAATTTCACTTACAGGAAAAAACTATACACATTTCCTTGAGATTTTTGAGGATTCCCTTTGAAATAAAATGATTTTAAAAGCTACAGTTCCAGCTTGAAAAAGATGTATTTTGTTATAGACGTTTTAAATGTATGTAATAAAGAAATGCTACTAATTTCCTGACTTCTGTTGACTGGCAGAGATACATGTTACATGGTGCCAGTTATCAGTACTTTTAAAAACAGTGTCATAGATTGTTTTGGGTTGGAAAGGATCTTAGAGATCATCTAGTTCCAGCCCCCTGTGCAGTGGATAGGGACATCTTGCACTAGACCAGGGTGCTCAGAGCTTCATCCAGCCTGGTCTTAAACATTTCCAGGGATAGGGCATCCGTAACTTCTCTGAGCAGCCTGTTCCCTTTACCTCCAGCTGTATGGAGTCGAACCAGTTTCACTTGCACCTTATCTGCATGTTATTCTGACAATCCAAATAAGGTATTTTGGCATGCTTTGAAGCATTGGTGAAGGAAAGTTAGTGTTCCTCAGATGTTAATTATTTTTAAAACAAACAACCAGGAATAATTTACATCTGCATCTAGAAATAATTATCAGAGAAAAATCACTTAAAAACCTAAGGCATATGGTTTGAAACTCTGCCTTCCATAGTGTTTTCATTAATGCTTATATTTTCCTAGAAATCATCTTAATAAAGTTTTCTACAATCCCATGCTACACATGCATGTCATAAAACCATAGGAATGCCACAGTGCTCTACTTAGGCTATTTCTCAGCATATTAGTAAACTCTGGAGAAAGAGGATCCACATGTGATATAATATGATATCATGATATAATCCTGAAAATAAACAGAGCCTTAATGCATGAAAAACAAAACCAGAATTAATTCCCTTTAAATAACTGCGAGAAATAAATGATGGGTGGAGGGGTTGTGGGTAGAACACGACTATTAGACATTTTAAAATTAGACCAAATGTCTTAAACTGATGCAAAAGAGACTAGAATTTCAAATATGGATGTAAATGAGTTTTTTTGAGCTTCAGTAGGAGCAGTAGGAGTAGGGGTCCAGTCCCTCAAAATAAGACATTGGCTTAGTCAGAAATTGATTCAGTTCTTTTTAATATGCGTTTGTGCTTTTATGTCTCCCTTATTCTCATGAACTGTCAAGGTCTTCCAACTTTTTCTAAGTGGAATGACATTTGTTGACAGCACCTAAACACTTTTTGGTAAGAAGCTAACAACGTTGTTCGTGTCATTAAGCAGATTGGTCTTAAAACAATTACTGAAGAGCTCCACTGCTAACCTCCTTCCTGATCTGCTTAACTCATATTTTCTCAAGGCTGAGAGCAGGCTCAGCTCCCTCAGCCTTTCCACATAAGAGAGATATTCCTGTCCTTTAATAATCCTTGTTGATTTTGTTGGACCTGCTCCAGGGGCTCCATGTCTCTCTTGTCCTAAGGAGCCCAGAACTGGACATGATGTGGCTTCACCAGGGCTGAGTAGAGGGGAAGGATCACCTCCCTCGACCTGCTGGCAATGTTCTCCCTAATGCCCCTCAGGATCCCACTGGCCTTCTTGGCCCCCAGGACACACTGCTAGCCCATGAACAGCTTGTTGTCCACCAGGACCCCCGGGTCCTTCTCCACGGAGCTGCTTCCCAGCAGGTCAGCCCCAGGCTGTGCTGGTGCCCAGGGTTATTCCTCCCCAGCTGCAGGACCCTGCACTTGCCCTTGTTGAATTTCAGATGATTTTCCTCTGCCCGTCTCATTATGTTTCAATAATGATTGATCATTTAATCTTTACTGTGGCCTGGTAATCACCCAGCATTCTGAGGTTTAGCTGGAATATAGTAAATTCTGCTCTTGTTCAGGAAATGTCCTCTTTTAATGGCATTTGGAATAATATAAATGGGGAAGCATAAAAAATAAAAGTGTAGGAAGTTCATAAACTTGCTTGCATGTATTTAATTTGATCTATGCTGAGATCAACATAAGGAGCAACTTAGAAGAAAGATTTACCTGTTTTTCACAGACAGTGGAATAAAGAACAGTTGTGAAAAAAGATCCAATTTTAGAGTACACTTTAACTAGAACATGTTAAATTACATTCATTCTTTTTAGGTGACAGTAAGTTAACACTTGACAGCAAAGCTCAGATCCATATCCCTGCTCTAATATGTCCCAGAGCATCATGCTTCAAAGAATACCATGGCTTAAATGACAAAAGTAAGTATAGACAAACGAGCATTGGAAGGAAAAAAAAAAAGAGAAAGTATGAGCAGATACCAATAAAATACAATGAAATAATTAAAGGAACAAATGCCATGGATGTAAAAATAAAGAAATCAAATTAATATAAATAATCCACTACTGTAATTTACTTTCCATGCATTCAAGAAAACAACAAGTATATCTGTTCACTTTGAAATACAAGATTAGCTTCTGCTGCTTGGCTTTATAATAATTACAATCCTTCTTTCTTCCTGGTAAAGTATTGAAATAATATTCTTTCAAAGCTGAAAAGAACATGCCAATCATGAGCCATCAACCTAACAATCATGATTTTTGTCTGAAATATATTTTTCTCCTCCATGCCACACCACTCCTAACATTACCAGTATATTATTTCACTTATGCAATTGATTGAACAATCTAATGCCATCAATTTCTCTCTTACATATGTGGTCTGTCAGTCAATATTCTGCCTTGCTTTCTAGAGTTTTTCACAAAGCTTCAGGAGTGAGGAGAACATTTAAAACTAAGAAAATGTCACAAAAGCACATAATAAAAATTAATAATAATAGAAAAATCAGTGGTAGTATTCAAATACAGCCCCCCCCCCCCAGTAATTTTCTTAAATTGACTGCATTTTAGTTTGGTATCATTCTATTTATTGTGTAGTATATCTGTTTTCAATTTCTTGATTAAGTGTGAAATTCCGAGTATAATATCATCAGCATAAATAAGCAGCTAGATACTATTTTTTTAAGGTTATCCTCCAAGAGACAAATGAGGCCTGTAAATTTCTTGTGCTTCTAACAAATCTAAGCTATTATTCTTATTTCAGGTAAAGAGAAGACATGATTTGGAGTGATTTTACACAGCATGTAAAAGATAGAATAAATTGTGTTTGGTGAGGCTGCAATGATTGCTAATGCTCTGTGAAAGAAAAAGGTAAGATTCTTAGACAAATTATCCCTACTTAAGTTGCTTATAAGTTACTTATGTAAATGCACTATTTAACAGTCCTTGATTAGCAACATTTGTGTAGCAGATATCCCATTTTGCCACCCAAAAAAACCTATTGCTTTTCTCAGTGCAATCAACATTGCGTTTTCAGAAATTTTACAGTTAAATGGAAGGGTCATTCCCGGGCATTTAGCCAGTCTTTTTAAAGGCATTGATTCTGAATCATCTCCCACCTGTAAACACATACAGAAGCAGGGCCAGAACACCTCATAGAGCATGGTCTGGCTCCTAGTGTGTCACTTGTGCTGTGAATCATATAGTGAAATCCCAGTATAACACGGGGATATACCACTGTAATGGTGAAGATAGAGTAGCATAAGCTTTCATATGTGCAAAAGATTGTCTGGGACACAAATTACATGGACCTCAGAAACACCCTCTGGGTGCTGCAGTGAGCTACAGCTAACATTCCTACTATTGTTCCTGAGCTAGCCAAATTTAAATGTTTCTTTTTTTTTTTTTTTTCTGCTGACACATGTAGTAACCACAGCATTATCCAGGCATGTAACTATAGTCCTGTGTGGTTTAACCTCAGGCAGTGACTAAGCACCAGGCAGCCAACTTGCTCACTCCATCACTAGTGGTATCAGAAAATCAGAAGAGTAAAAGTGAGAAAACTCTGGGTTGAGTTAAACATTGTTTAGTAGATAAAGCAAAACCTATACACACAAAACAAAGCAAGACTAGGAGTTCACTCGCAGCTTCCCATGGGCAGGCAGATGTTCAGCCATCTCCAGGAAAGCAGGGCTCCATCACAGCTGGAACAACACAACAGGAGAAAGTCCTGCTTGTCAAACATGATATCCTTCTGCAACAAGGTAACCCACCTAGCTGCTCTGGGAACTCCAGCAGATACAATCTTTTTGCACTTCAGTGAAGCTGTTGGTGCTGTGTCTCACAGTGTGGACAGTGTCCATCCCACAGCTAATAACTGTGTTAGGCACTGGGTCAGCAACTGGCTCACGAATCTGGACAGAGAGTTGTAGTGAATGGGGTCAGGCTGGTGTCTGGACATCAGGCTGGTGTCTGGTCACCAGTGGGGTTCCACGGGGCTCCATCCTCAGCCCAGCCCTCCTCAACAACTTCATTAACAACTTGTACACAGGACTCGAAGGAGGAATACTAAGTAAGTTTGTTGATGACACTAAATTGGGAAGCACTCTTGACTCCCTCAAAGGCAGAGAGACCCTGCAGAGAGATCTGGACAAATTAAAGAGATGGGCAATCACCAACCCTGTGAAGTTTAACAAGGTCAGGTGCTGGATTCTCCACCTGGAATGGGGTAACCCTGGTTTTGTCTATAGATTGGGGAATGAGAGGTTGAATACGAGTCAGCAGTGCCATGGCAAGGAGGGGAAACTGTCCTGGGGGGCATCAGGCACAGCATCACCAGTCAGGCAAGGGAGGGGATTGTCCTGCTCTGCACTGGTGCAGCCTCATCCCAAAAATTTGGCACAGTTTAGGGTGTCACAGTACAAAAAAGACATTAAGTTATAACAGAACATCCAAAGGATGGACAAGATGGTGAAGGGTCTTGAGGGGAATCCATATGACATTTGAGGTCATTTCTGTTCAGCCTGGAAGAGGCTAAGGGGAGATGTCATTGTGGTCTTCAACATCCTTACAAGGGGAAGTGGAGTGGAAGTTATTGGTCAAGGAAAACGGCATGAAGCTGAGACAGGGGAGAACTAGGTTAGGTAACAGGAAAAGGTTCTTCACCCAGAGGGTTGCTGGGCACTGGAACAGGCTCTCAAGGGAAGTGGTCACAGCATCAGCCTGACAGAGTTCAAGAAGTGTTTGGATAAAGCCCTTAGGCACATGGTGGTAACCCTTGGGGTGTCCTACACAGGGGCCCGGAGTGGGACTTTGTGCCTGATGAGTCCCTTCCAACGAAGCACATTATATGAAAAAAAATCAAAACCATATTACAGTGAGTTGGGAAGACAAATGCCAACCCTCCAAATGTTCCCGCCTTCTTCCCCTGTCTTTATATACTGATCTTGACACCATACGGTGTGAAATATCCCTTTGGCCAGGTGAGGTCTGCTGTCCCATCTGTGTCTTCTCAAAGTTTTCAGACATCTCACTATGGCAGTATGAAAAGCAGAAAATACTTTGGCTCTGTGCAAGTGCTGCTCAGCAATAACAACACGGTTTCAGCACAAATACAAAACACAGCCCCATAATGATCACTGTGAAGAAAGTTAGCTCTACCTAGCCAAAACCAGCACACCTAGACACAGGGCATAATTGAGGAAATAAGGTATTACAATTTTCACAGAAACACTTAATCAGGAATGAAACTGTTACTAAAAAAGGTAGTTTTATCCAGAGTCTTGAAGAGATACATGCCTATTGCATTTTCTATCAGATATTTGTGATTCTGTAAAAATTAAATCAAAGCAAATTATTGTGAGCTAATTCACCATAGGAAGATTCTTCTTCTAACATATCCCCTAACGTATGAAAGGTATCAATTCTTGAAGCTGCTGTCTGTTTATTGCCAGGGTTACAATAGCGACTTCAGTGCCATTGTATACAGGACTTTGGTTCATCATCCAGCACAAGGTACAGCATTCAAACCCCACTGATATTCTTCACTGGTGAAATTGACAGAGTGCTCCTTCTCCAGGGAACTCAGAAGTAGCTAAGGTGTGAGCAATATTCTCCTGCTCCTAAACCTTCAAACCATAAGAATATTGCACCTTAAAAGTGTTAGCAATAACTCGATAATAAGCTACTCCATGTAGAGCTTTTTGGAACAGAATTTCATGCACTCTGACCACTGCTAAGTTTTAGTATTTTTTTTTCCTTCACAATGAAAATTAGCTCAATTTCTAGAGCTAATTAAGTATAACAACCTCTTCAACTTCTAATTCATCCTGCTGAGAGATCCACTCCTCTGGAGGTTAGTTCTACGCATACACTGCCTCTATGAAAGCACAGGCTCTAGACTATGCTAAAGTTAACTAGCTAGAAGTTACTACTAAAGTAGTACGATGAAATGCCTATGCTGTTACAGTGCTTTTCATGGTAAAAGAAAACAAAACAGGAAAAGAATCTACTTCCAGAAAAAGAGATGGTGTTATGACCTGCCCCTGATGGCAGGGTGACGGGGGTTCTTGTCAGTAATAGTTCCCTTGGGACAGATTAGGGGAGAAACGACACCAGATGACTGGAGCTTATAAATATGTATATGGCAGGTTTATTTCACATCAGTTTGGTTGCAATGGAAAAGAGGTATGCAGCCATTTTGGTTATTATCTGTAGAAACGGAGCCATATAAAAGCATAAAATAAGAAAATATATGAGGAAAAGAAAGAATGGAAAAGAAAAAATAGAAAAGAAAGGATAACAGTAGAATGGCATCACCATCTGTGGATCTAGCAATGGGACTTGTTGCTGCAATTTCAGCATCCATTGGTCAAAGTGATGGCTGCAGTCTTAATCTGCCAGGGTGGAAGAAGCCCATGGAATATACAGTTCAATTGATTATTATTAATATGTTTAAATTCAGTGGGGAATGCCCAGGTACCTCTGCTGAGAGGTGAGGGAGTTTTACAATGTCTGATGCAACACTGTGGGTTATGCCTAGTTCTTCCAGAAATGAGTTTGAAGGCATTTCAGGGTTCTCGGATGGTTGATGACACATTAGAGCCATGACAGCTGCCTCTCACATCAGTGTAGTTGAACCAATTATGCTCCATCATAAGGGATGAATATCTTCAGTCCTCTGTCTGAATGTCGTGGTAGTTCCTGGAGAGGGGGTGGACGAGTTTTATACCCGAGCATAAAATTTTTGTTTAAGGTTGTGCAAGGGGCGATATTGGCAGATAAAAAACATTATCTATCAGGATCTACATCTTATGAACCTTTTCCTTTGTCTGGCTCAAACTCCAGTTGTAGCCTCTGGTGGTGGGTGTGCACCCCTCTACATCTGGGCTGTTACCATTATCAAAAAAGCACCCATTGCTTTTTGAAATAGCCAATTGTTTGAGTCATTACATTTCAGTCTTGCATAGACAGAAAAAAAAAAAATTAAAGACATGCAATCCAAACCATTTGAAATTCTCAAGCCTCCTCAATACATTTTTCTTTCATATTAAATAGCAAGAAGAAAATAAGGAAGTACTTGGTATTTGTTCCTTACCAGATTACTTCTAAAATAGACAGACATGACTGAATGAAGAGCAGCTCTCTGGAGAAGTCTTCAAATGTTCACTTTCCAACCCTCTTCCCACTACTTTTCTAAAGACAGGCATGACCCCATGAATGGAAGATACCTGGCCAGGTTGCCCAGGGTCAGTATCACCTCAACCCTATAACAGCTGTTGTGGGGCTTGCCCTATTTCTTCTCACCCAGAAATTCTGATGGTGTTTAACACTGCTGCTGAGGAACACAGTCTCTGCCTCTTGATTTCCACTGACAACGCTGGGCACTCTTTGAAGAAAGTGGCAATTGGTTTAAAGCACAATGTTTCCATCTCTATGGGCCTGGAAGATATCCATGTGTTCTTTTATTGTCCAAGTTAGTACTGCACTTATGCCAGATTCAGATTTATGCTTTACTTCCGCCCTTTCAAATACTTGCAGAATGTCTTGATTTATTAGTTCGACCTTTCTTCCACAAGCACAATTCTCCTTGCAGTATCAACCTATGGAAATCGTTACAACATGAAAAAATAAATGCAGGAAAAATACTACCATACTCATTTGTAGTATGTACACACTAAATATTTTCTGGAAACTTCAAAATGAAAAGCAAATATTTCGTGCCAACAAAGCAATTATAATAAGGAACTGACATGAGTGCTTTGAAACAGTATGCCATGTGCCACCGATAAAGTGTTTTGTTCTTAATTTGCAAAACTCACCCATCCCCATATAAAATGCATAATTTCATCCCAGACTGACACATGCAGTTCCCAACGTCTGCTCCACACATTTCTATTGTGCATGAACTGATAATTCCCAAGTGAAATACTGCTTGCATTCTTCATGTAGACCAGTCAAAACTCCTATTTAGAAAAATAAGTCTTTCTTCACATATAAACTTTCTTTTTCATAAACACCATGAAAAAGAACTCTAAAAGGGTTTCTTTTGATGCTTTGGTTTAATGAGCAAATTAAAATCCCTTTGCTGTCTTTGATACTGAGTGTACAATATAGCTCTGTTTTGCTGACCATTTTTTCCCCCTGCCCCTTGCCCAAGGTAGTTAATTTTTCACGGTAGTCTGAAAAGTATAAAAAAACCCAACAAACAGCAAGTAGTCACCAAGGACACACAAACCTCAACTAAACAAAAGTCCTATTTTCCCCTCAAACCCACAAACATAAAATAAATTTTTAAAAAGAAATCACTTTGTAGCCTTGTAAGGTTATTCAGTATTCTGACCACTGTTCTTTTCTATCTTATTGTTTATTATGGACTCCTATAATTTTTACCTATGCAGTAGAAGGCAGGAAATGCAAAGGTATCAAAAGGTCTACTAAATGCCTCTATGCCATTTTGCATCTAGTCACTCATGTGTTCATTAAAAAATTATTGACTCTAAAGCAGCTAAATGCATGATGCAAAATTCTTTTGTGGTAATGTATCTCCACATAACATCTGATGTGAGAAATAAGACTTTTGTTCCAAAATAATTTGCTTTGAGTCTCAAAGTGTAAGAGTTGTCAGTGTATTTCCATCGGACACCTAACTTGAGACACGATATTAAACAGTTCTTTGGAGAAAATCCTTCCTCCAGGAAACTTATAATCATACATTGGCATCTGATATTCCTCTGCAAAACCAACAAGGCAACTAATTGCTGGAAACAAGCACATCATCCACATCTATGGTGCAGAGATTTTTTTCTTTTGACTGGAAACAAACCATTATCTACCATAATTTTATGGGTTTCTAGTTCCTTTCTCTCTTTGTATTCTATTAAGCTCTTGGCCAGAATAACTGAACAAGTGCTAATGAAGGGTATTTACACCATGCATTGACACATAAACTGTGATTTATGTCGATACTTTCTTCTTTTTTTTTTTTCCTGTAAATTCACTGTTCTTTTATCAAGAACTCACTAGACTATGAGAATGATGAACTTGATCAGGCTCTCAGCTTGGATTCTAGAGTATTGTTTAAGTTGTCTTACTACTGCAAACAACAGAGATTAAAAATTATCATCAGCTAAGACGTATTTGTATATCTCTGCTCTGTCAACATCTAAATCACATTCTCAGCAAGAGATGGCCAAATGGCTCCTTTATCCAAATATCAAGGTCAAGGAAACATCCCGTGACTCCTCCATCTACTCCAAACAAACTGACTCTGTAAGTCACTGTACAGTCTGCTCTTCCTCCTGTTCCCAAAATCTTCATGGACATTCTGCTCTTCCTTTCATCAAAATTGACTTCTGTGTTGTCAACACTTCATTTTAAGCCTCATTTGGTGGGCTCTTGGAAATTCTGCTGCAGACTGTACGTCTTAACACAATTAAATAGAAGAATTTGAGTTCTTTTATTGTAGAAGTAGAAATAAGCTCTACTTTTTAACAGAAGCTATGTATAGAGAATGTCATCTGTCCCCATGCATCCTACACATTGTCACCTATTGAAGAACTATGCAGCTCATGTTTTTCTAGTTGTACCTTTTTAGCGTGCACTGCATTATTCTAAAGAAGGCCAATCCACTCCATCATCACCAAGAGGCAGGTGATGTTATTACACTGTCAGCTTCAAAGACTTCAGACAACCTCTTGTGACAGCTTTTAAACTGCATTTACTTTTCCTGCATACAGGACTCAGAGAGATCACTGGTAGCTGTGTCCTGAGTCTCCTGCAGACAACCTTGGAAGTTTCAGGGCAATGAACCTTTTTCTTTCTCTGATAATTCTGAGCAGGTCATTATAATTAGAGCACATAAATTGCTGTGGGTGATCTGAAATCCTCTAGAATTCTGTTCACATAGGACAAGTTTGGAGGCACATAGTTCTGCTTGGAATAGATAACCATGGAGAAAATGGCAATTGATACTACAGTCAACCAAACTAAAAATAATTAGAAACAAAATTGAGTTTTATTTATGTAACTAGACAGAGCTTCAGAAACAACACAGGAAATTTTTTATTATGTCTAGCATATGCTTGTATACATAAGGATTTGATGCAAAGATCTGTTCACATATCTCCGGCATAGACTAGTTTATAAATGTTTTGTGGTCAATTATTCTTTCATGAGATTTAATCTTGAATATTTTTAAGTGCTTACTGCAGTACTAAAAGCCAAGAATGTAAAACTCAAACTTGGTCTTATAATTTTGCTAGGTGACAACTATCGATGTAACACCTGTCCAAAATGTAGGAGTCAGCAAGGCAAAAAAGCAAGAAATTGTCTAAATTATTTAATAAAACAAAGTACTAATTTTTAATTGAAGATTTTATTGCAACATTGTAAAAATTATCAGATTGACTTTTAAAAAGAGCCTCTGAAATATATCTGAAAACTCTTTACAACCTGTAGCAAACCAATCCTACCATAATGTGAAGACCATAGACAGATAAAAACGCCATAATTTATATTGTACTGTAATTTTTATCACTCTATATTATTATCTATGCAGATTTAGCTAATCCTGTCACTATCAGCAAACGTCTAGCTTTGATCCAGACAAACTTCAAAAATAGTACTAGTGTATTTCATAAAGCATGCTTTTTATCACAGAAAATCCATTGAATAAACTCAGTCTCAGCTAGTAAAAATCAGAAAGCTTAGAATTAGAAATAGCTTCGAGAGGTAGTTTATGATTTACATAAGAAATAAAAAAAACCCTTTTTCTGCTGCAAACCATTACAACAAAGAAAACTTCTATCATGTTCATAGACAGAACCTTCTGCAAACCTCATAATCTCTATACCTCATTTAGATCATATAGTAGAAGATGTCCAGAACTACAAAATACTTAAAACACTTGAAATCTCCACACTCACTGCCAAAATTGCTGTTAAATAAACACCCTCTTTCTCCAAAAGCTCTATATTTAAGACAGTAGGTACTCTGAATTCACTATAGCAAGAAAAAAATCACATCTGTAGCCAAACTGGCCTTAAACAGACCTTATTAATTGCCTGTACTACCAAGCAAACTTTAGAAAGATGGCAAAAAAAGCCAAACAGCTCAGATACTTATGCTAAGCAAGTTCAACTACACTTGGCAGAAATATAACAGCAACACATCAGAATATAGCTCTAAAATAACTTAACAACATGTCAGGGTGTAGCTCTAAAATAACTTCCCAGCATAACTCTTCCTGTGACATTCAGGTTAGCAGTCAGTCACAATGTCATAACATTCAACCAAAGAAAAGGCCCCTGAATCAACTCAACTAGATGCTGATTTCTGAGCAGTCAGCCAGCTGCCTCTGCTGAGGGCTTTATTGCCTGCAGCCCCGAGTGTGGGTCAGTGGCATTTGGCAGGAGCAGAAGCATTGAAGCACTTGTCAAAGGCATGAGCTCAAACAGGTGTACATGTTCTTCCATCTGAATTAATGGCAAAACTCTGCCACATGGGAACACTTCATCCTAAAGGAAAAGGTCTTAAAGAGTCTTAAAAACCCTAATAGTTTGAAATAATAAGATGTTATTACTACTATGCCTTGCCTCTTCGGTTTAAGCTTTGCTTTTCATATTCAAAAGAAAATTAATAACCTGAGCATATGAAGTTTGAAAAGAAATAAGATAATTCTTGAGGTACTGGCATCCTAAGGATTCACTTGCCTCATTTCATTACTGAAACATATTTTAAATCAGAAAACTAGGAGATGCTTATTTTTCTTTTGGTAGTGTAAAAAATTTACTCCCTGACTAATGTGAAAATGAAAATAAGTGTTTGCACTGGAACTCTTTTAGTGTAATCTAGTGTTGTTATTGACCTATTAATTTTTCTCTTCATATTGGCAAGTATGAGACATACCTTTCTGTCTTTACTGTGAGAATCCTTAAACTGAAACAAACATTTTGTAAACTAAAACACCACAGACAAGCCCACTCTTGAAACCCCATCTCTTCCTATACAAATGACAATAACAAAATTAATATATTTTTATATATGTAAGTCCTGCACACACATACAAAAATCCTAAAGCTCTTACCTGATGCTATTTTGCTCTGCTTTAAATATTTTGCTTACCTATATTGTTAATAGGGCTTTTTGTAGTAAAGCGTTGACATTTCCTCTGGCTGCATGCCTTTGCAAACAAATGATATATGTAAGTTTTCCATGTCTTGTCAGTTATTAAAGTGGAAATGGCTTAACCATGGAGACAGCAAATCCTCTCTTGATGGGTTTTTAAGACCACCTGGGAGTGCTCTTACCTGAAGCATTGAGCTCCATTGCAATTTCTGTGCAAGCACTGGCCCTGGTCACAAATATTCACTTATTGATTCAGAGGTTCCTGTGACACTCAAAGCATTTTCTCCCCCTTCCATCTTATGAATACTCATGGCTTCCAGCTTCAAAGGAAATTTTTCCAGTAGCAGAAAAAATTTAGCTCATTTTCAAAACTACTATTGCTCCTCGAATATTCTTTATCTTACCTCTATATTACATATATATATATATATATATATATATCTGTAAAGTGCTCTAACAGTTGCCAAGTCTTCCTTCCTGGGCTTACATTCTGGAGACTACTAAGAAATTCTGTGGACAAGTAAACTAAATATATGAAGTGCAAAAGATAAAACCTTTCATTCCCTATGAAAGTTATCCTAAGGAGAGGCAAAAAGGTTTTTGAATCCAGCAAGAAGCAAGATTTGGAATAGAAGATAATGAAATACACACTGCATATTTTTTGCTCATATAAGGCTTTAGTCAAAGTTTGTTGAAATCAAAGAAAGTTAATTTTTCTGCTGAGAGCTGTTTTAAGGCTGTCTACAGTACTGAATCATAACTTTATAAATCTAGATGAATACAATTTTCCTTCCTCTCCCCCTCTTCTGATGGATAAATCATCATAAAAATCTTCAGGTCATTGAAGAGAATAGTTTTCTGTGATGAAAGACTTGGCTTTACTTAGTCGAAACCCAGCGACTTTGAAGCCCAACAATAACAACGTTTTAATGGAAGAAGAAAGGAGAAGGAGAAAGCAGAGAAGATAAAATACTGTGGGAGTGAAATGACTGCAGTTCCTTTAAAAGTGATTGCTTTTGATCCTTGCTCAGTTCAGTAGCAATATAAAATATAGAAATAAGAATTTCTGTGACTGGTTGCTGTGTAATAAAATGTTAAGATGGTGATCAGATGGGTTTCTTATGAAGAGATGAACCCAAAGGCAAAGAACTGTTATACATTATCTTTCCCAAGGGTACTGTATTCTCACCTGCTCTAATAGGAATTAATTCTCAAAATTCTTTGGCACTTTTAAAAGGCATTATTTCCAGGCATTAAAATTCCAAATAGCCTGAGCACATTGTGATAGAAAAAGTTCAGAATGTTGAAGAAAATTAGTATATTGAAGTCTTTCCTTCTACCACCAGTTCAGCTCAGGAGTTGTATGGGAAGCTATAGCTATATACTAATTTTTTTTTTTTTTGGTTAATAGCCAAAGTTTTAAATGTTATATTTGAAAGTATACTAGCTCAATGTAGAATTATATTAGTGAAAGGCAATCTTATCTCTCTCCATGCTGACTCTAGAGAACTTTCATTAGCAGCCTTCAGTTTCTTTTATGAAATAGTCTTCAGTTTCAGTTCTATTCAAGCCATTAGTATGCCATAAAAATTTACATAAACCTCAATTACCTCCAGACAACATTAAATTTTATAGAGAGGTTATGGCTATGAAATTTCTAATTAAACAAGGAGAAGAAATAAATAGGGGAAGAAATTCCATGAAGTCAGCTGCAGTCATTGAAAATGTCCCCATGAGTCTAGGATTGAGGGGCCAAACACATTTTTTGTACCCACTCTCAAGTTACTGACATCATCTTAGAGGGGTAATTTCTTTCATGGACTTAGATTGCCAGGGGAAACTAGAGCCTTGCCACTGATTGAAATGAGTGTCTCTCCCAGTCCAAAGGCAAAGTTCTAAATCCCTGGTGCACAAACGGCACCATAGCCACCCTGCTGTGGTCAAAAAGGATAATGACAAGGTCTCGGAGCCCTCTGGGACATGTGGCTCAGGAGCACCAATCTGTCCCCGAAGTGAGATTCTTGTCATCAGCCATATCTTGCATCAGTGAGGGTCTGTGGCTGTAGGGCCAGTTTGGTTCAGGTTGCTTCAAGAATATAGAGAGCAGCTTGTTCCCATTCATGCTGGAGACAATTTGAGTGGAGGTTTTCCTACATTCCCTGGCTAATGTGATTTGGATCAGTGTGAAACATGAAACATCCCGACATCCAGCAGCTTGTGATAACACTTCACTGTTTGTTTTACTGACTTAGCAAAGCACAAATGCTGATTCCTGGTTAATATTCTGAAAATATATGGAAATTTAATGAAAGACTTAAGGTATCTGAAAATGTTCTGATAAGGAGATATGGGTGACATTTTGGAGCTATTTAGGCTTGCAAAACAACTCACAACACCTCCCTTTACAAAAGAAGAAAAGCAGCTCTATTTTCTTATTGTCTCCATATAAACATTACACAATCACAAGTTTTAAAAAAATTAGACTTTGTAAAACATTGATAAACAGCTGCAAAGTGGGCTTTAAGTGCTTCAAGCACTTCAAGCTTTGAATAATTCTAGTAGTTTTGAAAGATAGGTTACTCCGGGCTGTTCAAAATCATTACCAGTATACCTGAAACCTTCTTTAACTGCAATTTTTGGGGATTGTAATGAAGGAGAGTACAGAAATATGGAAAGTGACTGCAAGGCAGAGAAAGGGTCAAATAATGAAGAAAATGAAGTTTATTTCTTAAAGTGCATACAAGTGAGGCCACATGGATGAACACTGCTGTGTTTTACATATGTTGGTCTGTAGGATGTCAGGAAAGATGATAAGTATTTGTGAAACAGTATTTACACTCTTTCTCGTTGGTTCTTAGGTCTTCCAGGTAATTCCCTTTTTTCTCCCTTCTACTCACAATTTGTACATTGACTTTCCTCTGTATTTCAAGGTCAGTTTCCCCGTTGTCAAGTTACAGAGGCAGATTCTGAAAAAGATATTTAACAGGGTAGTTAAAACTGCCACAGAAGTGAGAAGTCTCAAAAGGAGTAAAATTGGTTCTACTTTACATTGATCAAAGTAGTATACCCAGGACACTGTAAAGCAGAAAAGAACCTAGCTATTTCCACACTTCATTTAAATGCAGAGTTTTTTTGCACAAGGGATCCTTTAGCTGCAGCAGGATGCAATTGCTATGCAAACGCATCTAAGCATTTTTCTACTCTTCTCAGTCATCATTTTCCCTGTCTGTCATTTACTGATGTTTCCTATTAAAATGCACCCATACAATATGTGCAGTATCTATCTTTCTCTTGTAAAACACACTGTTTTGGATTTTAAATATTGGGGATTCAGGCATGAAAGTATGGAATAACTGACTGTATTCACGGGCTTTTCAAAACCCTTGGATTTTTTTTCCCCACAAAATTCACATGGAATGATAGAGCTAAAAAAGCAACTTCTCAGCCAAAAAGGAATAGTGTTAAAGATTTCTTCTTGAGCTTTCATTTCCCATCTACTTCAATCAGCAAATATTATTTAGCTGACATGCACAATTCACTGATTTGGCTTGTTTGGAATTTTCTGCTTGTGCTCTCTTGTGGTAGTAGGGGAAAAAAGCTGGAACTGCAAATAACTATTGTATGACTTCAGTATATATTTTGTATCCTGGTTGACATAAAAACCCATCATCAATGAGAGTTTCATGTTCACAAGTACAGACAAAGAAAAGTGCTGAGACCTTGAAGTGGGTCAGTTCATTGTTACATGAGAATTGTGCATTCACATGGTTTGTTGTTTTGCAGGAGAATGAAAACAGCAGCAAAACTACAAATGTGTTTATAGAATACGTATATTATAGCTGTTTATAGAATCTCTCAAAAAAGACAGTGGAGAGTGGCTTTTCTGGGTACTGAACAAAGCTCAGTGGCCCCTTTTTCTTTCCACTGGTGAAACCCCCCAGCCCATATCTGGGGAATGCAAAATTTCCAACCAGGCCAGTTCCTGTGGGCCTGAAGTCCTTTTTATCCAACTTCTTTGTAAAATAAGCATATCCTCAGTTTGCTTCATGACAGATAGAGATGCTTGCTCTGAGGCCCTATCTGAACAAAAGAAAACCTCAGCTCTTCCTGAGTTTTGTCTCCTGTGGCCAATGACACACATTAGAGTCTCAAAGTTTGATTTTGTCTATGGAGAGTTTCCTGTCAATAAGCCATCACAGACATTTCATTGCCACTATAATGCTCTCACTATTACCATTCATAAATCAACAGCAGACAGAGAAATAGGCATATTTTACTTAGATGAAAAAGAGATTTAAAGTTTTATGTTGCTTTCTCTCAGTGCATAAAACAGCTATTTTGAAAGCCTCCGTGGCAGGAGCACTTATGGACCCAAAGTAATATTTTCCTTTTTGTGCTTTGCATTGCCCTTCAAGAAAGGGCACATTAGCTGAGGAAAGAGGAATGAAAACTTCTTGAGGAAGCACAAAGCATACTTTTAGAGTGTAGCTTTACAATGAAAAAAGTGTTAATTTTAACCAATATATTTCATTTACAAGAGTGAGTATGTAAAGGAAACCATTACAGCTCTATGATAAAGTGCCAAACCAGAGATCTGCACTTCATTTCTCTAGGACAATATATATGCATAAAACAATCTATAGGCTGCACACAATCCACATTATCCACATCACTCATTGTCCCAGGAAAAGAAACTGGCAGTCCTGTTTTATCCCATCCTCCAAACAGCAAGTATATGAAGTTACAGAGGCACCTCCCATAAAACATAATCTTAGAGCCATCAAAAATGTATTTACCACAAGTTAAGGGATGCTAGTGTTACTAATTTCCCCTATTGTAGGCACTCCTACAGCTTCCCATTCAGGGTTCTTTAGATATACATTTTTTATTTGACTGTTGCCATTAAGAGATCTGTGAAGTTTGATCTGTCTACAGTGGAGTTGCTACAGAAAGCATAAAGACATTAAACTCTTCCTACTCTTTTTTTGTGATTCAGCACTAAAATAATTCTAACAAGTTGAATGTGCTAGATCCTAATGAATAAAGCATATAAATTATGCAAGGTCTGTCCTTCTGTGCAGATTTTCAGTGTTTTCACTGTAATTTTCTAGCCTGTGTGTTAAGAATGGAAATTTGATTTCACTAGCCCTTGGTATAAATGTATGTTAGTGGATTGTGCCATTATGGGCTTAAAAGAGATTTTTGTTTAATCAGAAGATGGATTGTCAGGACTCTCTTCTTGATAATTCCATATATTTTTTTTTCTATTCCTACATCAATTTTACCACTCAAATTTCCAGATATCAAGAACATTGTAAAGAAAAGTTAAGTTTATTAGAAAAATCAGTCTCCTCCTACTACTCAATATTGTGCAAGTGACATCCTGATAGTGAGGGCCTTCTAAGCTCTATCTAAATTGGAAACATATTGAAAGTATAAGTACTTAGATAATTAAGTATCTAAATAAGTAATGTCAAGAGATAAATTGGTGGTTATTAACTGGTTTCTTTTTCCTTCTCTTTACAGTATTTTTAATCCCTTAATAAATAATCATCCTTCATAAGTCTTTTCTTCTTCTATTTCTTCATAGAATCACAGAATGGCCTGGGCTGGAAGGGACCCTAAAGAAGATCTAGTTCCAGACCCACCTGCCAGGGGCAGGGACACCTTTCACTAGACCAGGTTGCTCAGAGCCCCCATCCAACCTGGCCTTGAACACTTCCAGGGATGGGACATCTTTCTTCTTTTTTGTTTTTACATGAATGGCATTTGCTTGTAGCCTAACATGAGCCTGCTGTGATAGTCAAGAGGTGATGGGCGCTTGTACAATGAAAGCTGAATGCACATTGGGAATGAAAAGGCATAATCACCTTGCAGGTGAAGGAACAAGTACTGGTAGGGAATGTAGTGGAAGTAAGGTATTAACCTCCAGATCTTGAAGCGAATAGGTACCTTCTGCTGATCAAATAATCTCCTGCTGCTCAGAAACAAGATCTTTTCTCCTGTCTGATGTTTAGCAATATCACTTTTCTCCTGCTCTGCAGTTTCTCTTTTTCCATTGTGGTGTTAAACATAGATTACAATGAATCCACACAGATTACTCTGAACATCCCTCCATTTCAGTGAGCAGAATTGAAAGCTTTGAAGAAAGTTTCAGCTGGCAAGGTAATAAGGAATAGGAGCAGTAAAAGTTTTGGACTTTGAAAAATAGCTAGCTTGCCGCAAACCAATAAAATTAACCAGAGTGTTGGTTTGAGTAGGCTTGCTCAGTAAGCTCAGATTTAACCATTAAAGCCTTAGCAATGTGAGAAAATGTTTAGCGTGTTTAGCATTTCAAATTTTTAATAAGTGATTTATCTTGAATGTTGTAATCAATATTTTTGTAAAAAAAATTGATTATCACTTAAGGAGTTGAAGGGACATAATTTTGTGCTGTTTCAGTTTCTGTCTAACTCATTATTATATACACACTGGTCTCTGTAAGAGATTTTTAATTTTTCATTAGGATTTGCATGGTCATCTGGGATCAAATTATTCTTATCAAGCAATTTTGACAGAATGCAGATGGAAACAAACAAGAGATTTCAGAAATAGGGCTGATAGTTAATCTTTCTCCATATACTATGGGGACTATAAACACAAGAGAAAAAATAAAATCTCAGTTGAAGATAAAGATCAATTGGAGATTCAAATAGACTTTAAGAAATTTTGAATCATGGATCTGTCTGTAGATAGTTGTCTGATAATTTGCCTTTTGCATTTTATATGACTCATAAACACCTTTTGAGTCTTAGAACTCAGATGAAAATTTACAGTATGATTCTGCATTCCAGAATGAAAATATTAAAAGTAATTGCAGAATTTCACAGCTTTTTCCCTACTTGTCTTTTAGCTACTGTAGAATTTTTAGTTTAGAAACCTATTTAAACATCAAAAACTTTGCTTTAACTTTTGTGATAAGGTGAAAAAGGTTAAGTGGAAAAGAATATAGGATCACTTAATATATATTGCTATAACTAGGCTAAGAATGTATTGAAATGTTCTTTTGTGGAAATGCATTTGTTTTTTCTGGATTTATATTCGCATCAGTAAGAACTTATGAATTTTACTGGGAAGTTTTCTCAAATCTAAAAAGAATTTTTTTGTCCACAGCCCAGGCAGTGCTGTTAGCTACCAGATTCACATTTTCAGTTCTACTTCATGAGACCTATAGCCAGACCTTGGAGCTGAGCTCCGAGATCTCTTTCCAGACTTTAAGAGAATGTTGTCTCTACAGACAGATCCAGTGAGTGAAGGCACATCCTCCAGTGTTACTATTAAGTGAGAAGTGTACCTTTGAGTTTCTCTGTCATAACTCCCATGCTGTGTGTTCTCAGAGTAACCCACCACACCCAACCTGATGTTCTTTGACAACAAAGAGGAAAATTAATCTGGTGATATTCTGTTCCTTAGGAAGTGAAAGAGTCTAAAATGATGTCACAGCCTTTCTGCAGCATTTAACAGGGTAAAATAGGAAAAGATCTCGTTTATAATCCAATGTACTAAAAGACATGACACTAGGGGCACCAGTTTCAATAGCTATGGCAGATTAAGACAGAAAGGGACATGTGCCTACACAAGTGATGTGCTTGAATAATCTGAACAGAATTATACACCTATCAGTCTATATTTCTTTTGAAAGGCTCTCCATGTATCATATGTGTGCATACTCCTCTCTCAGGTTTGCTGAGAACAGCTAATCAACGTTGACCTGTTAAAGGCTGCAGTTGAAAACAACATCATTAATTGCTCATGTACATCTACTCACATGTCACCCCAGAGCTCTGTATGTAAAGAAACGTTAGTAATAGTTTGCTAATGGGATAATTTTCAAATACAATTTCAGAGATAGACCTACTTTGTGCTGGACTTTCTCCACCTCAGGGGATAGAGCTGTGGATCAGCAGGGCTTAGAGCTTACCAGAAACTCTTTCCCACAGAGTAGCAGATACTTATTAAAAATCTGGGAGATGTAGAAGCAAAAAGGGGAAGTTATGACCAAAATTATGAGTAATAATATTATAAAATCAATTGAAATCTGAAGCCTCTGTCTGTGTTCTTTACTTTTCATTTAATAGTTTGTTTTTTAGTTTTGTCTCCCTGGGAATGTTCCTATTGAAATATAAGCTGTCCAGGATATGTCTTTATTTTGAAGAATAATTATGAGAATAATATACTTATTAAACATATCAGCTTGAAGAGAAAAGGAACATTGAAGATACCAGTCCTAACATTTCAATAAATAAAAGATGTGATTGTTTACTATAGCACAGTAGAAAAAAATAGTGTCAAATGGTTGTAACATGAAAGACTCATTTTACTTAATAGAATTTTTAAGAAGAGTTGGCTACCAGTTTATGGCTGTATTTTGGCTTGCTTTTCTCTGAACTCCTGTATACAATATTTCACAATGTGTCAACAGTAAAAAAATAAAAGTCAAAGCCGCTTTTAAGGACATAGCTGAAGTGAAAACAAGATTTAATTGAATAAATGAAATTCATTAATTTACTATTTCAAGTGAAGGCAATGCATCTGGGGTTCCATCAAGGTTAATCAATTTATCTGTCTGAGGGGACACAACAAAATGGTGAGTACCAGATGATGGTGTTGAAGTTTGTTTCTTATTGGTGAGTGAATAGAAGTCAAGGGATTTGTAAATAATTTAGATCTCATTTTTGTAATAAAATGACGTTATTGACATGTGTCAAGACACCCTATCTTCACAATTTTAGTAGTCTAGGAAAATTGTTAAATATAATCATCACAACTGATTTATGACTAATAATATAAATTAGAGAATTACAGCACAACTCATTATTTTGCTGACCCTTTCTATTATAACTTGTTTTCAGTTGATTGTCCTATTAGCAATTTTAAAGATGTGCATGCTGGGTGTATCCCCAGAGTGCTTCAATGGCATTTGTTGAGCTTGTAGCCCTGATTGAAAACACATCGAAATGGTTTCTTCACTTCTGAGAAAGTTATGCTTAACAATGCTACAGATAAGACTGATCAATTTTGATGTAAACCATTTGAACTTCCCATTTTGGGTGCAAATATTTATAGGGCTTGGGTAGGCTGGTGCCAGTTTTTCTTCTGTTGTCCTGCAAATAATGATCCAATCTGGACCATAATGGCCCAGCCACTGGGAGCTCCTCCCATGCCAGAAACTTTAACTTGAAAGGGGACATCCTCAAATTCTGGAGTTCAGTCTCTTAAACTCGAAACAAAACAGTGTCTGTCATGACTTTGGCTTGTGTCAAATAGCACGGGTCAGGAACCATGACCAAGGGCATCTTGTGTGCTGCAGCCCTGCTTTGGGGGCTAATACAATTTAACAGCTTGGACACAAATGCTTCCATTCCAGTCTGGCCTCTGCACCACAATGTTCTCCATCAAGTTTAAAATGTTTATAGTCTTTATAAATTACACTTTATGAATGCTTGTACAGTTAAGCAGCCAACAAATCAGATTTCACTAGGAAAACTTAGGCTCTTAATACCTCAAGTAATGAAAAAATGTTTATGCATGTGACTGAATTCAAGCATTGTCAGGGAGTAGATTAGACAAATATTGCAAACCAAGCATTTGAGAAAGAGAGTGCACATTCAAGACCTTTAGCTACAGTGACTTGCCCAGGAACTATGGTTCCCTCAGGCAGTGTTCTGTCACCCTAATCACAATGTTATAAGTTTATTTTTCTCTTGTCCTTTCAGGGCTTTTTTTTCCTCATTCCCCGTTGAAAGTCTGAAAGAAAGGAGTCAGACATCAGTCTTTTGCACAGCACATTGAATGCTTTCCAGAGAGCAGCTTGTCATTCTACAAGGCAGGGTGAAGAATGGCATGACACAGAGACATTTACTGAAAAAAGAACAAGTTAAATTCCCTAAAGCGATGCAACTTTTTCCTACAGGACAGCATCTTAAAATGTGACCTATATTAGAAAATATTTTAAAATTATGCATACTAAAGAAGATCACACCCTAAACAAAAACTTCCCCTCTTGGACCACCTTTAACTCACAGCCTTAGGCTACCCCTCTAGATTAGTTCTTAATTTTATATATTCCTTAGATTTACAAGAGTTAAATGTACAGAGATGTTTAATTATAAACGTTAGCATGAGAAATACATGCAATAATTTCTGTGTCTACGTATGTTTATATGGCACATCTAGGCAGTGGTAAGGAAATGTAACACGAAGTGTTCAGAACTGTAACATGGACTTTTTGTAACTGTACCTAAACTTTTATGTTTCTTCTATTGTTTTCCTCCATGCACAATGAACTGAGTGATGTTTTTCCTGAGTTTGGCACTTTGATACTAAGAGAATGAGCAAGCAGTCGAACATATTTTAGAAGGGAGAGATTTAACTGCTTAATTGTGTCTTGCTGAACATATATATGTGCAAAAAAAGAGATTATTGCCAGTGATATATAACTTTTTTTTTTTTAAATAGTGTTTTATTACAGAAATGTCAAGCAAAGTCTGTGGTATTTAAGTGTGAATGGTAGTCACTCCATTTTCCCATCTTATATTTCCAAGATGTGCTTGGGTTTTTTAAATTGTCCCAATTCTCCCTCTGCTGCAGAGAAAGGGGGTGGAAAATTTAGACTCAAAGTCAGCCAAGTGTTTCGTGCTGATTTACAGTGAGTGAGTTACTTTTTACATGAGCAAGATACTTTTAATTAGTCTTTGCACACAGTTAAATTGTTCCTGGTTTGGACTTATTGCAGTGTACCAGATTGATCAGCATCTTTTATTTTATTCACTGTGAAGAAAAAAGAAATAAGATGTAGGTAGAGCTCATATGATCTGACTTGAGTTCCTGAGAGTCTGAAACTCAGTGTCAATCTGTAGGACCTGTTTGTATAGAATATGTTTACTTTCACTCTGGAAATGTAATGTATTTCCATGTAAAAGTATTCCTCCTAACAGCAACGTAAAACTCTGTCTGTGCTTGATATGGTAGTAACTGAGCATAAATTAGTTTGCCTTTGGGTATCCTGGGTGTTTTCTGAGTATTGGGATTAAATATGTTCTTCTTTTCCGAACACACAAATGAACTAACATTTTCTTACTGAAGACTTTCTTTCCTTCAAAGATTTGTCTCATGTTTAGGAGTTGTTACATATGGTCTTATTCAGTTCTCAAGCATAGCTGTATTTTTGTGTAGAGGCTTTGAAATTTCTCAGATGCAAGGCTTTTGATTTACTGCAAGCAAAATTAGTGGAGGGATAATTTCCTTTAGCTATTTTATAAAATGCCTGAGATACTATGAAAGTAAAGGTGTTTTCACAGATTGTAAACAAACTGCAGCTGAGTCAGACCTACAGTTAAGTTTACATTCTTTTTAAAAAGAGATTATCAAAATATTTTAAATTGGAAAGGCCAAATCAGGATGTGCTGTGAAATGGATAATGGCTAGACGTTTAATGACAGTTTGCAAAAAAGATATTAGGGAATGGTCATATAGTTGGAAAGGACCAAGGAACCAGGATAAACTGACAATAAATGACTGTGTATGTGCTTTGTCCAACTCAGGTTTAAAAAGAATTAGTACAGAAAGCTGAAGAGATGCCTAAGCCAGACTAGTTTTGTTGCTTTCAGGTGTGCGTATGTGACCTTTTGCATGAGAAAGGGGCAAACTGTCAATCCACATGACTATGCTGAGTTTGGAAAGTTCACTCCTCACTGACCATCTTGTAATTCTCTTTTTTATTTTGTGCTTGGTTTGATATTGCTAACAATGGTTGCAATATCTGAGCATCAGATCACCAACAAAGCAGTTCCTGGAAGTCTTGATGGAGTCTGTGATTGCAGATGTGGTCTGCAAGATCAAAGATCAAAAGTGTCAGAACTTTGACTAACTGCAAGAAAAGCTGAGAAAACTCAGACAACCTATGAAGGCATTGGTTGCTGTTTACTGAAAGTCGCTTAACTCTGAACAGAAAGACAATTTGTGGACTGAACCTGGAAATTATTTATGCAGTGTATTACATTGTAGCAAAACTCCGGAGATCTGTGTGTATATCTCTATTAAAGTTGAACTACGAAATCCTAGACTTCCATTGTGCACCCTGCAGAAGCATCACTGTGACTCACTGGCAGAAAGAGAAAGAATTACCATAAATTTCATGACTGATTACATGTCTGGAGGCATATGAAAAATGGTTGCTTGTCACCAAGATCCACTGCTTTTTCACCTGACTGTGGGTTATTGTCTTCCTTCTGTATTATTCTTAGTTTCAAGCTCTCCTCACCTGGCTGGCCAGCTGGTTGGCAAAGATGCTTTTGTCCCACGCAGTTGGTGAATTCTGTCTCTCCCTTTCAGGCCTTGACCCTCAGGGGTCATAAAAATCAAATTCCTGTTGTTGAGACCAAATACACAGGCAGGTGTTGACCCAGGGGATCTCCCTGTACTCTGAATATTTCTGAATGCTTTTGTACATTCCTTTTGCAAATTCCTTTTGCTAATAGGAAACCACAATAATTGCTCTGAAATAAGAACTGTGTCTTAAGAGACTTAGCGGCCATGAGTTTGTAAAAAAGTAATTAAGGTGTTCTTAAAATTTTGTTTTGTCATTTCTGAGACTTGAGAGTGTGTCTGGACCACATTTAGAAATTTTCTTGAGCCTTAAAGTCTAAATACTTCCAAGATACTTTGAACAATGCACACTGGAGCACACAGCTTTTGTATCACTGATGTCTTCAGTGAGAAGAAAAGGACTCCTTGGTCATAAAGTCTGAGAGCCATCTTTGCATGCAGCATGCTGCATTGCTATACCATCAGTAGTGAGCATAAGATTTGTACTTTCCCCAAATTCAAGGGTGTTATGGGACAAGTTGTTTTCCTGATGTGAGGGCTATGATGGCTTTGCAGTGAAATAGTTGTCCAGACTGATGACACTTTCATTGTTGTCAGGTATTCTGCAAGTTTTAAAGTCCTTATACTGCAGAGTGATGAGGTCATCTTTTCACTTCTTTGTTTGTGTCATTAATTCCTGCTTTGGATTTTTGAATTCTTCCTAACCTTTAAAAGAGTAAACAACTGTTTCTTTTACTTCTTCCAGTTTAAAAAAAACCAACAATTTATTGAGCTGGATAAGGACCACTGTTGGCATCTCCAGTTCCATCATACTTGTGATAGCTAGACCCAGGTAAGCTCTATTGAGACTGGACTGTGAACTTTTGATATAAAGTACCCAGTATTTTTACAGGCATAATACAACTACATATTGAATGGCAGCTTCACCAAAAGATCAAGAATTGGAGAACAATAAACATAACCTGTCCAGAGGGGTTTTCCCCACCAAAATTGAATACTTATATATGTTGACAGTATGGAGTAAGCTTGTTCTATTCTGCCTGATGCTAATAATAACAGACATGCACTTCCTTTCTGAAAACAAACTGAGTTTTGCAAGAAACTCTGCTATCTGTAGTATGTTATACATCTTATTTGAACTAAAAATAAAATATGTTTGCTTATTTTAACTGAGAGAAGCAGGGTGTGGAGACTAAATTTATAATTAGTTTTAAATTATATCAGTTTGCTCAGATACAGTTGAAATAGTTTCCTGTTTTAGCCTTTTCTTTTGACATGAGCAGAAAAAAAGGGAAATGAAGTGGAAGTAACTCTACTACCACAGAATAATAAATTTCTGTCTGAGATTTGAGATGGCCATCTGGTTTTGGATAACGGGACAAAGGCAGAAAGGTTATGAAAGCAGTAAGAATGAGAATATATTAAAAAAAGGGAAACATCAGTAAAATTCATGCAGACAACATGGAAAATGACAATATTGCCTGTCTGTATCTGAAATTGCTAAAATTTGAGGAAGATGCTTAAGATTCAAAAAGTACTCTGTCCTTTTATGAGAGACAATGCTTTCCATGTAGATCTGGAGTTTCCTTGAAAGTTACTGAAAAGTTAACTTTTCTACAAGAAAAAAAGGTTTTTTTGTTTTTCTTTACTATGTTGCCTAAAAATAGTGTATAAAATAGTTTGAGATAAAGTGTTAATGATTTTGTAATTAAAAAAGCAGAATAAATGTATATGAGCCATTTAGAGCACCAATTTTAAATTTAATATTTGTTTTGTGTAACTATAAAAACAAGTCAATGTGTTTCTGACTGGATGCTTTCCTAGCAATGGGAGAATAGTTATTCTTCAAAAGAAATGTTTCTTTCTGCTTTCCCAAATTGGTCTATAAGCTAAAATGTACATGATAGGTGCAGAATTGCTTCCTCCAAAATCCTAAGATTATTCCATATTTATCAAAAGGATTGTGCAAGAAAAGTGGCTCTTGACAGAAAAATAGCACAGAACACAATAAAAGATTTGAGCGAAAGCATTTCCAGCATTTCAGATACTGACTCTAATTGCTGGAGGCTGAGAAAACAGAAACTGTTCTATTTCAACAGATAAAGACAAAACAGAGATGAATAAAACAAAATATTCTTTTCTCATCTAATTTTTTTCATTGTAGAACATGTCACAGCCACAATTTATCTTGCAAAAAATAATTGGCAGCTGGTAACAGCCGTACTAACAGATGGAACTTTGGTGTTATGTGTATTATTGTTTATGCATGAGAATTGGGAAGACTGGATGAAGGATTACCAGAATGTGGAGATATTACCTGACTTGCAGCAGAACCGGGATTATTCTCACCTCCAGGTCCCTTTCTTTTTTACGTTTGCTGATGAAAAAGGTGGAATTTGAGGTTTGGAAGAGAACAAGGGAAGGCTGCATGATAAATGTCACAGAGAAGGCTTTAAAGCAGTAGCTCAGAGAATTTCCAAGTGCCTTATCTTCACTCTTATTTTGATTTCCAAGTATTTGCATTATGCCTTGATAAAACATACAGCTGGGTAAATGTAGTTTTTTTCCTGGTGAAAAAACTTTAGCTGACCTATGTTGCCACTAACTGCATTTTTTTTTAATCTTACATGCTTTTCTATGCCCCACAATGTGCTGTATATATAGGCAATGAGAATTTTGTTCTTGTCTATACATACATATCTTTTCCACTACAGCCAGGTTTGCAATTTATTGATATTGGAGGTAAGGGCCACTTCTACTCCTCCTAAAGAGAACACACTTCAGAGGGTGCTGCTGCCATTCTCCCTACTCTGTGTCTCTCTTCTCCTCATGACCTAGTGTTATTAATAACTTTTATCCTATAAGAGGATTTTCTGTCTCTTTGCCTTATGACTGACTCCCTTTCTCACTCTCACTTAGGGTGGATGTATCTGTTCCTGCCTCCATGGATCATAATCTCTCAGGCTCTTCACTGCAGCTGTGGTAGGGTAACAGAGGGGCTTGGATGAGGATCTCAGCTGGCAGCTGTGTCAGTATGAGCTATCTGTGTTTCACTGAGAAAACCTGGGAGCTGGGACAAGCAGGAAGTAGCTTTCAAGATCTGCAGTCATCTGAAGGAGCATGTTAATGTTGGGAAGGCATATCCCAGGTCACACACCTGTGGCTGTTAAATACCAGAGAAAAGAGATTTCTATTGCCATTCCACAGCTTAATCTGTTTTTATTATTGTTATTGTTGTTATTATTATCATTATTATTATTATTATTTTACCTTCCAAATGCTATAAAAACAAGAGAGACAAGCAATGAGGGTCATTTTAGACATCTGTTAGCAGAAGTGGATATCGTCTGTGGCTTGTGCTGTGTGTTATTTTCTGACACAAAGAAGAAGATCTTGTAATTACAGACCTGCTTTGTTTTTCAGACCTACCTTATAGTCATTTATGCTTTTGTCCCTCAGATTTTTTTCTCCGTCATGGATGAATCAAAAATTCATAACCAACTGACATCCCTGTTATGTACAATTTTTTATTACAATTAATGATGAGAAGCTTCATGCAGATAAGTCCCAATCTTGTCTCAGTGGATTCCTGGTAGAAAAGCTATGGCTTGACAGACTAGGGGGCATTAAAAAAATAAACCCTTGTCTAGATGATGCTGAGGAGACAGTGCAGGAAATGCAAGAGACAGAAAGCTGAAGCAGTAATGACGAGTGTGAAGCTCATTGTGGAAGTAGACCATGAAACTCCTTTTAGACATCACAGGAAGACTGAAGCTGTTGAGTGCTGTCAGAACAAGAAAAATTACTTCAGAAAGTACCTTTAGCAGGTTAAAAAGCAAAAGCATATTAAAATGTGGAAATGTCATGAAGGAATAAGCCTTCAGGTTTAGTCAGACCTGGGGTTGTGAATTCAGGGGCTGGAGGGGTTTTCTCTGAATATGAGGCTGTGTGACTAACTGGTGGTTTCAATGACCAGGATCAGCAGGAATGCAAAATTTGAAGCAGAGTGAATACCAATTCCCTGACACAGAGTGTACAGAACACTTCTAGCAATGAAACCAGGTGATTTTGAAAATTTTTCCTTTACCAGATTCATGTGTATGTTTCTCTAACTCTGACCAGCAAGTTGGGTAGTGCAAGAGAAACTGTTTTTATGCTCCAAGCATTAAAGTGTGTAACATACCAAAATGAAATAGAATCCTGGGAACTAACTTAAAATTCAGCATAGTTTTACTTTTAGTTCCTGCCTAGCATAGCCACAATCTGAAGCTGCACATGCCTGACTGTACACAGGACCAACAACATTCTGCATCAAAATGTGAGTGTGGCCAAATGAACCAGAAACTCCATGACTTGGAAATAAAATGCTCTCATTAATTTCTCATCTAATATATAGATATTTAAATAAATCAGCTCCTCTTGGGTTTGAAATAATCTCTATTCTCATTCAAATAGCGTAGTTCTTGATTTGTAGTAAGATAGCACACAATATGATAATGGTAAAAAAGCTGCCATGGGAAACAGATCAGTAAATGGCTTTTCCAGATGACAAATGATGCTCCACTTGTGATTCATCTAAGAATATGTGTGTTTACTGTGTTAGTCTCAACATTTGAATGCTGTATGTACACACATATCTGGGGAAGGGAAACTGTGACATAGATCCCAGATTTTCAGTCAATTCTGGGCATCCTTTTATTTGTTGGCACAATATACTGGGCTTCCAAGTGATCTCCTTCAATAAATGGGAAATGGGAATGGAGGGTGACACTTAGGCAGGAGCAAATATACAGAAAATAGCATCTGTCACCTGCTGAAAGAGAAGGTGGAACACAATAGTTCAAGTGATAGTGACTCCAAATATTTTTAAACTCCCATGTTTGGAACAAGAACTTTCTTCTGGTTATTGTGAGAAGAGTCTATAATGGCTCACTGAAGGGCCTGAGTAGAAACCAGGAGAAATCTTGAAGAATCTGTGCACTTTGCCTGACAGGCAGAAGTTTGGTCTTTGCTTCAGTTTTACCAACCTCATCCTGGTTTGGTTTTCTTTTTTCATTTTTGCTAAAGACACTGCAACCTTTGGGATCTTCTGACTATATACATGATGATACTGAAGTGGAAAAAAAAGGAGTTTGTGGAGATTGAGTAGAGGCTGTATGTCAAAATGTGTGATCTGAATACTTTAATTCTCAGTGCTGTTGTGTATTAGAAACATAAAGGGAAAAAAGCCCCGGATATGTGTACTGGGTGAATCAAAGGGTTTGACTTTCAACTTGTCTTGATCCATTCAAGATTTTTTCGGATTGTATATGAAGTCAGATTTAGGATATGGCAAAATGCCATGTTAGAGTGTGAACCCTTTCTCTGGGAGATGCTCTGGGTCTGCCATGTATCTACATTTGTGTATGAAATTTTGGTTAAGGAGAACAAATTCAAGATGGGTGTGGGCTTGAGCACAGGATCAGATCCTACTTAGGTAATGCACAGTGCAGAGGGAGCTTCCCTTGACTGGCTTTAATTCCACAAGAAGACAGTTCTCTGAGGGCTGCCTGTTTTCAAGGACAGTCTAGTTTACTTTAAAAGCGTTAAAGAAGGTAAAGAAATTATCTGCTGTGGGTTTCCTTTACTGATTTCCTCCTGACAATTTAATCCAAGTAGATCTAGCAGGTTCAAGGTAAGAATTATTCTATGTGCCAAGTGAAGCTGACAGAAGTTACTGTGATTGACTACAGACAGGTATTCCACCCCCCCCCCAAAAAAAAAGGATTATTCTTTTCACAATGACTGTGGACAGTCAGGGGTGCAAACATGTTTCACATTTTTAGGATTTCTCTGACTGTCAATAATATAAAGAAGATACTTGTTATTGAGGCATGCAGTTTCAGGTTCCTAAATAAAAATATTGAGGGTCTTGACAGTACACTTTTGCTTCTAAGTTAGTTAATTCCGTATATAGATTCATATTTTGTTCAAAGGCCTAAAGGAAACTACAAGTGACCAGTCCCTTTGCAGTAATAGCTTTTCACTATAAAATGCAGACAAGTATAACTCCCTATTAAAATTTAATGCTATGCTTTAGATAGATTTTTCCCCCTTATGTTCTAATTGCACTCATTTGAAAGTACTTTATAGTGGTATAATAGAATTAATGTGAATGTAAGGTCTAATGCCCTCTCTCAACACCATTAGACAGCTATGTGTGCTTCTGTAGGCAGGTTTGAGATCAGCACTGCCCCTTCAGGGATGCATGATGGAGCCTGTGCAGCTGTGCTGTACCAGACCATTGGCAGACTGGGCCACCTTGGGCAGCATTAGGGGAAAGGCAGCCTCCCCTTAACGACTTATTTCTCTTTCCATTCACTCCTATCAAACCCACCCCTTTCATTGTCATAGGTTTTTAGTAACTCACAGCAAGTGCATTAACAGGACATTTCGGGTTACTGGTGAAGGTTATCCCTACTCTATAGAAGAACAGAGTGTAAATGATTCCATGAAAGTCGCAGTATGTATGACCAGGAAAAAATGGTGGTTTTGTTTCTGTCTCAGCTTCCTCCCTTGCATTAAGGGAAAACTTCATATGAATCTTTTCCTTTCACAGTGCTATGATTGGGGAATATGTGTGTTACTCAGCAGTGTCGACCTGAAATCTTGATAAAGAGCTTGTTGCAGAAAACACCTGTAAGGGTAAAAAACAGACTTGAAAGAGCACTTCAGTAGACAGTTCAGAAGTCAGCTGAACACCTGCAACTCTCCCTTATAATCAGTACTTCAAAACATTTAGTTAGAGGAGATTATGCCTGTAGTTTCTACATTTGTCTTTCCCTTGCAAGCTGCAGAAAGAGGTATGGTCTTTTATGCCGCTATATAACCTCTGATCAAAAATAACTTGTTTATCCTTCATCATGCCTCTCTGTTCTTGGATACTCTGGAAAGAGATATGACCACTGTTTAACCGTCTGTCAAAATTTTGCATGGATGGCAGGAGGAAAGTTGATCTATGTTTCACCTCTGTTCTCTCTCCTTTCCTTCAGTCCTGCATCTAGTTACAGACAGGGAGACAATGATGAAGGTTTCACTTTACAGACTTCTGATTTTTTTGATGCAAGGTTGATTTTTCATTGTGTATTTCTAAGGAACGTAATTTGGAAATTGTGAACATTTATTTCTGCTAAATTCGTTTTTAACTAAAACAAGGTAAGTAATTGACTTAGAAAACTTTAATTGTAGAATGCCAAAATACGTGCTACTAGGTCTTTGCTATGGTGAAATAAAATTTGACTATAGCCTAAAGAACTACGTTTCTTTTTTTTTTTTTTGTCTGTGTCACATGCCTGAGAATAATTTGCAACTGTTTCTAGCAATTATCAGATAGCTGATTTATGTGCTTTTAAAGATATTGCTATTGATTGCTATTTTTATTAAAAACCTGGCAGAAAGGGAGAGAAAAATTAGTTAACACCTCATTTTTTTCCCCCATAAAAGCCACTCATTATTTACAGAATCCCTAAAATGTCTAGAAGAAAGTTAATGAATAAAAGATGATGATATTTATTTTAATGAAGACTATTTATTTAATTGATTTTAGTCCTGTTACCTTAGAAAATTGGCAACAAGACAGTTAATAAATACTTTTATTGATCAATATGCCTCAAGAAGACAGCAAGAGGCAGGAGCTTTATTTACACATATAAAATTATGGGATTTGGGTTTAACAACTTAACAAATAAAGTATCTGGTCTGGGCTAACCTGAAATGTTATCTTGTTTTATAGAAGTCAACATGAAATTTTTGTTCCACTGGGAACAAATATTTCCTTACAACGTTTTAAAAAATTCCTAGTTTTACCCTTAAAACTTCAATTTTGAAAAATAAAATAAATGTTGATCATGAAATGAAATGACCAGTTAAGAACTAAAATGTCAAAACACCCTGAAAACCAATAAAAGTAGTATGCTTTCACTTTGACCTTTCTTATTTTTATGTTTTTGTTAAGTACTTTTTATTATTCTGCATTTGTTCTTTATTCAATACAACCTGATTTTACAAACAATTTTAGAAACTCTATTTTAGGTCACATTTGCCAGCTGCCAAAATTAATATTCTGCACATAAATCTGCTCTCCCCTCTCCTCTGCTTTTCAGTCACATGTGTTGTTACTTTTATGAAAAAAGTATTACTTTTTTCATATGTTTAGAAACCAGTGAGATCAAAATGGACAAAGAGAAACTAAAAGGAATTGAGTGCTGACGGGGGAAACTTGCCATGGGACTCTTGCCATGCATCCCATGGAATGGGAAAGATAATTGTATTTCAACCTAAGCCACCTCTGAGGGAAAAAGAAACTTTAAAAGTCGAAAGGAACCAACTTTTTTTCAGGAGAAGGTGAATTGATTAAACGAGTATCTGGGACTACAAAACAATAAATCTAGACACTTCAGATTTCAGTAGTGCAGCTGCTTTTTTGAATATGGTAGCAGTTGAAAGAGCCACTGCAGCTTGAAGAAGGGTTCCAAGGAGTGCTCTCAGCAGTGTTCTGGCCTGCAAAAGGCAAATACAATCCTCTCCAGTTACAAGTGTACTTTATTTAGAACTGCTGCTCCCCAGTGCTTTGTGGCTGGTTGGTGACAGCTCTCTTTGCAATTTATCTTAGATGGACGATGTTTGCACTGATTTCAGTTAGAGTTTGTCTAGCTTTCATGCTTCTGGATCAAATGATGTTCCAAGAATTCAAAGCCATTTCCACCAAAACTCATTTTAACAGAATGATGTTCAAGATTCTGAACACATCCAAGCATACACTCATACCTATGCAGCCACCTAGCTGTGCTAATGATACATTAGACTCTAAAGCTGAATATTCTACTCCTAATACACTGTTCTGTGCCAGTTTAATGGCAAGAGTTTTCTGACTAAATAAGTAAGTCACATAATACTTTGCCACTTTGAAATATCAATAAAAGAGATGAAGTACTTAACAACATAATACATTTCTTTGATCATTTTCTTCCTCTGCAGAGAAAAGATGGAAAATCTTTTTGTTTGTTCTTGTCTCTCTTCTACCAGTCTTACATTGTTTAAAAATGGAGTAATGTCCTGAATTCCATGAGGGATGCAAGCATTGCTTCAGGTCCTAACATGGTACCAGATAAAAAAGGTGAGTAACTGGAAGGAGAGGACCATAAGGAGAAGAAAGTTTTAAAAGCTTCGAGTTTACAGCACTTGCAAGTTCCTACAGTTTTCCTTCTTTAGATAGTGTCAGAAACCAAACTGAGAATTAAAGAAATGGAACTTTCAATAAAAAAAAGAACCAAAAAACAAGCCCCAACAAAATAACCCTATATGACTGTACCACTTATATTCCTAAGAAACTATTATATGATTACTGCAGTAAGTTAAAGCACTGTCATATTAATACCTTTTTGGCTATGTGGGCAGTCATTGCATATTTTGAATTTTAATGTAAAATCCTAAAAAGTTAATATCAAATTATGACTGCTCTTGGGCTTTTTCCCCACTCTTTTATCCATTAATTTTTCTTCTGTGAATGTCTACCCCTGTAACTTTCACACATGACTAGTGGTGGAGGACGTCTCTTCCTTTACAGAGGCATCTGCTGATGAGCAGGAGTACTGTGCCATTCAGCCTGGGCAGGCCAGCTAAACAGCTGTCTTCTTCCCAAGGATTGTGTTATCAGCTCTGTGGATTTGTTTTCTGCAGAGGAGCTGTGGCTGGGAGATGTCTCCAGGTAGAAACATGTCTGGAAAGCACATTGTACACTTGTATATAGGGCCTATACCAGAGACATCTCAAGAAATACTCATCATGTGGGTTTGACAACTTCTATGGCAAATGCACCTTTTGCTGTTTGGTAAGTAGGAGAAGATAACATTTAATTGAGAGAATCTAGCTGAATGTTATGCAAAACGAATCTTGTCTTTTTCCAGTTAGTTTCATTATTATGTAGGTTAAAAGCTTGAGTATATGACTGACTGTATAATAACCCATCAGAACATTGCTTGGATTGGCACAAGGGAAGAGATACTGCCTCTGGCTGCTTAGCCCCATTTCAGTTACTGTGGGTTTTTTTATGTCACCCAACACTATCTAGCTGCATAATTTTCTATTAATAGATAAAATACCATTCAAGTCACACACTCAAGTCAAGTCATGGGAGATTAGCAGAAATCAAAGCTATAAAACCCACAGAATATACTTAGTCTCTGAATTGTTTGAAGACCCTTTAAATAAGGATGTCAGAAAGAGGCACTGAGCATAACACCTACAGGTGAGAGGCCTCTGACCTTCCAATGAACAATGGCATTATTGTCCTTTGTGTACTGCCATCCTGCTACATCCACTAGCACTTGTTAGGAAATTCAGTGACTAGTGATGCACCCCTATCTGTACTCCTGCTTCGCTTTTTAGCTATTGTAAAGACTATATTGATATTGTGTTAGTGTGTCCATGGTGTGTCCCTCAGAGACAGCCAACACAAACAGTCCCACACCCACTGTGTGCCTTATCTGCTCTGCAATCCTATATCCAGAGTACTGAACAATTGCATTCTCTCTAGACAAAGGTGACTTGATATATACTAAGCTGAAGGTTGCACTCTCTGACTTTATTGAGTTTTTTTATTAAGATGTGACACCTAATGAAATGTTAGGGACTTGGCTTTAGTAGGCTTTTTTTTCTGTTCAATTTTCCTTTATTTATTTTGCATAATGAATATTAATCTTCTAACTTAATTTGCTCTATTGATTTTTTCATTACTTATTTCAAACATTTGCATGAGTAAGTAACAAGTATTTTAAATCTTTTTGCTTCTGAGTAGGGGTTGTAGCAAAGAACCACACAATGAAAAACAATGCTTAATAGATGGAAAATAACTCAAGCTCAACAAACTTATGTTTATGGAAAATTAAAATCTGAGCAATGGTAATGTATTTCAGAAAGCTGGGATATGATCAGCAGTGAGCACTTGTTTAAAGGCAGTCAAAATGGAATTTTTGTTCTTCTCTATCTGACATTTGCTTAAATGTGCTCACTTAATTCCCATCGCCGTGAATACAAACATTAGTGCTTATTTTTTTTACTGCAGGCTGATGTCTTCACAGCTCTGGCTCCCTTATCACACAGTTCTGAGATCCATGAAATACACCTTTGGTTTCTTCTTTCCTGTGAACTCAGGAGTCATCCCAGTGTTAACTCAGAACGAATCTCTAGAACTAGCAAGAAGGAAACATTCCTGCATTACCCCTCCATAGGTTAAACTTTATTTTTGAAATTGAGGGAACAACAAGGCTTTGTACAATTATTTTTAATAGATGATTTAATATAATTTAATTTCACAGTAGGCTATTTAAATTATTTTAATGTAGTTTTCTTTCCCCTCTAAGCCATTATTTAAAACTTTGAAATGGTCTTCTGTTAGTAAAATTGCATACTACATTAATCTGCCCTAAAAGTACTGGCGTTCATTAAATTGCAATTATATAGTTTGGGTAATTAAATATTTTTAATTTCTTACAGTGCATTCACGGCAGGTGGTTCAGGAAAACAAGAAATAGTACAGAGACTTCAGATAATTTCTTCCATTAATAGGCACAACCTTCTTGAAAAGGTGCCTTTCTAACTTCCCTGCTGGAATGTTAGCAGAACATTATCTTCATAAACAGAAGCAAGCAAGCAGCAGACACAGGGCAGACAAAATTGCTGTTCCTCACAGAAAGAGCTGCAAGCTGAGCCCTAAGTAAGCTACACAGAGCTCTGCCAAATGTAGACGGGGGGATCTGGCCAATACCAGCCTTTCAAAATGCAAGGAATGAGAAGAGAATGCTACAGGCACAAAATCACGACAATCTTCACTGCCCTCAGTCATGTCTGCACACAAGCTGGCACTTTTCATCTTAAGTGAGAATCTTCAAAATCTGAAAAGGTGGGTTTGAGAATAAAATTATTTACATAAAAGTAGCAGAGAAACTTCCAAATATAAAGATTGTATAACTTCCAAACATAAAGATTGTGCTTACTAAGCACAAATAAATATATTGACAAACAAAAGACAGCATATTTCATACGTGTATTGTCTCACATTTCCTTTAGTAAATACTTTGATGGAAAGTATTAAGGAGCACCTAAGAAGCTATTTCAATATTTTTATTCTGAAATTGATAGTAAGATTGTTTACTCAAAATGTTTTTGCAACAAAGTTCATCTCAACAAGCAAATATTTCAAAAGGTGTGTAACATTTCATATTAACAATGCCTGTGTGCACTTCTGTGTGCTGTTTATTGCTGTATGCTACTTCTCTCATCCTTAATGCAGTTCACTTATCTCATTCCAAGCAATTGTCCCTCTAGCTCTGACCTTGCAGGCCACATCTGCTCTGCTCCTGCTAATCTGTCAACAGGGAATTTGAAACACACCTGCTAAATTCTGGGGAAGCTCTGGCCGTGTGTCCAGCAGCAGAACTGTTTAGAAAATTTTTTGTAAAATTTCAAAATAGTCTTTTAGTTAAGACAAAAGTAAAATTAAAAAACCCCAAAAAATCCCCAAAAACCTCAAATCAGATCCAGGTCAGCTTTATTATGATGTTTTTTGCCCATTTTTGTAACCATGGGACACCTCTTTTTGGTATGATCTCTCAATTCTCATTAGAAATCACTTTCCTGAAATAAATAAGATTAAAATCACATGAGGTTTTCTTTTAAAAGATGCCAAATGGGTTTTTAAAAATTATTTCAGTAATGCTTTATCCAGATTTTTTGAACTTGAACGAAATCCTTCACAACATAGCAGGAATATAGAGTATACAACTGTAATGCAAAGACCATAAATCATTTTAATAATTTCATCAAACCCCATTTGAAAACCAGTTAGGTTTCCTGACTTTCCTATTTGTTTTACAAAGTGGTATGGAACCTCTTACAAAAGTTATTGGAACATTTTCTGTTTCTAAATTGAAAAAATTATAACCACATATATCTATCTGCTTCAGTCTGTGTAACTATTCTGAACAAAAGTCTAAAAAAAGTACCACTGTCTTTTTCTAGGAACTAAGCTCACATTCCATTTTTGAAAACAACTTTCCCTGAATATGAATCCACTCTCTTTGAATAAAGTGAAAGTTTTTCCAGTGATTTTTCTGGAGGATGCACCTAGATATGAGATTTTCATTAACAGAAGAAAACAGATTTAATTTCTTTTCTCTCAAACAGAATTAAATCCATAGAAAGTATAAAATTCATTCCTTTCTGTTAGCTAGCCATGACAGCAGGTATCCATTCCTGATCAGAGTGATGGAATTCATGTCCAGAGATCCTTCTGTGATTATGTATATAAATGCTTTCACAAAATTGCTTCTGAGTAATCTCCTGTCCAAATCTAAAACTAAGTAAGTAACTAACCAAAAATTAATTCAGAGGAAACATGTCCAAAAGTAACACTGACCGAGTCTGATCTGAAAACTGAAACAGTATCCTCTCCAAAACAGTTTTATTTTGTTTTCTTTTCCTTTCCCTTCTAACTTTATTTGTATTGATCAATTTATCTGAATTTGCATTGACTGATTCAAATTTCTCATTAATTCTGCTCAAAGAGATTTTAGAATATCTGTCCTGGGAAATATTCAGAACTTGACAGGATATGACCCTGAGGAATGTGGTAAAAACTTTGAAGTTGAAACTAAGTTTGGGAATGCTTTGGCAAGGGAGTTGGACCCAGAGGGATTCCTTCCTATTTGAATTTCTCTACATTTTTTTTCTTTTAGTTTTATACAGAAAATCAGTATGACATTAGAAATGTGACATTTTTTAGTACATCCTTTTCTCAACCACAGTCACTGAAAAAAAGACTCAGATATTTGTCTCCTCAGCAAAACCAATCCTTCACAATGCTAACAACTTAAAAAAGACTGTCAAAATTAAGGTATCATACTATTCCTTACTGTTCTGTTTATTTCATAACAGAAAAAAAGAATAACCAATGTAGCTCCTGATTGTAACTGATTATTATGGTGGGGCCCAAATGAGATAACTTTTAATGTCCCTTTCAAGCCAAACCATTTATGATTCTGTGATTCTATGATTCTATTCAGAGGTGTAGATATGGACTGTCACTGAGCTATTTCTACTTGTAAGGTCCATTTTATTTAAAGTAATTTTTAATTCAAATGAATGGAAAATGTCCTATTTTATGGTAAGGAAAATCAAGGCCACTTGTGCAATTATTGGTCCAAGTTCTTTTCAAAAACTGTTTCAAGGAGTAAATGATAGAATAATTAGATTACATCTTTCTTTTCCTTGACAGGAACATATATGCCATGTTAGCTTAAAACGGTATGAAATAGCCCTAGGATTTCTCAGCTTCAGTTTAGCTGCATAGATCTTAGATTAACCAGGAGTTCTGGGAGTATGTCTGCTCTCTGCTCTGTTCTTGTCTTTCTCTTATGTCCGAATAGTAAAAAGGAAGACACTGCAATCCTCTGCTCATGAAATCAGCTGAGAATGCTTCTTCTGCATAGGAAATGGTAGTTGAACAAAGAAATTGGCTGGAAAGGCAGAAAAACCTTCAAAATCCTTGATGCCTCCTTATTTATGAGGACGTTGTTTTAGGTCATTCGGTAAAGTAGAGTTTAATAATTAAATACATATATTTTTGCCATTCAGTCACTGAGATATGAAAAAATTTCCAGGCAGTCAGTTTATGTCCAGAAATAAGAACATTGCAACAAAATATGCAATAACCACACAGAGCCACTTTTATGCTTGGTTCTTCACCACAAAATTGTGAGGAAGGTTTCTGTCTGAAACGTTAATTAAAATGCTTTTTTAACCACTCTAAAAGACAACCGTGAATAAATTAGAGCATACACTGATTTGAAAAATACAGAAAAAATTCATTTGTGCACTTGTGTGTGCCTGGGAGAGGAAGGCATCAAACCAATTTGAAATGTGTAGAGCATGAAGTCTAAATTATATAAGCTTCACAATGCATTAAAGCTATGTAGTCTGACTGCACACACCTGCTGAAAGCAGGTGGGAAAGAGATAAAAATGTTGCTTCACTTTTTTTCTTGCAGACTTTTCAATGCTTTTAAAATTCTCCAAGTCCTTTTAGCTATTTCAGAGTTAAAAATGTAGTCTAGAGAAATGGATGGGGAACTCTAATGCCCTGGAGAATCAAACAGGATCCTTTCCATATAAATCACAGCTTATTATGTCAGCAGTTCCTGTATTTTTTTTTAAGTTTCAAAAGTTTTCTTATTTTTCTACCAGAAAAATATTTTAATTGAAAGGAGGATGGTCAGATTTCTAGTAAATATTATTTCATTTTTACTTCTATTTCAGACATTCTCAGAATTTACAAATTTCATTTAATGAAATTACCTTTCACGTGTAGTGTGCTGGCAGTTTTTCTGTCCCCAGTCCCCACACCAAGTGGTGGTGGTTCATGTGTTTTTGTTTACAAGCACTCATATTGCAGGACTACCTGGAGAAACAGACCCAGGAGGTCAGGATAAGAAAGGAAGGATATAACTTATTTTTTTTTGCAGTCAGGATGCAGGGCCAAAATAAGTTTGACTCCTTTACCTGTTTACAATTAAAAGACGTCTAATATCTAAATCCCTTTCTAAGGACCAAATCAATAATAAATGTTTTAAAAGGCTCATAATCAGGAGAAAGTAGAACTGTGCCTCTCCTTCTTCCCAAGATGTTGTGAAGTGGGAGAAGAAACCACGGGGTGGCTTATCTTTGTTGCAGCTATATTTTCCAGTTCTGCATCCTAGCTCAAGGTGACACTTCTTTTGCCTTCAATTTGCCTTGATTATGGGATGTGTGAAAGCTTTGCAAAAATGTCCCCTTTACAAAAGAGTGCCATCCTAGCTGTGGTCCAGGCTGGCTGGCCACCACTCATGGAGCTCTGGACATGTGCTACACAGTGGCCACATCCACACACCCGGCCACTCTCAAAAATGACAACTCTAAATGGAGTTCACAGTCAGGTCAAAGGTCTACTGCCCAAATTTTTATGCTACAAGAGCTTGCCAACATAACAACAGGTATTTCTCGTGCTTTTACTGGCTTTTCATAAGGAGAGACTCTGCACCTTGTGAAAAACCTCTTGTCCTGTGCAGGTACCATGGTGGGTCCTTCAGCAGGCAAGAACCCTGCCCCTGGAGATACATTCCCAGGTGTTGATTGCTGGGACATGAAATCGTACTGGAGATATAGCAGATGTCATTGCCTAATGATAAATTGGCCACTGACACAAAATTTCCAGACACTGTGAAGTAAACTTCAGTAAAGAGTGATTTTGATGTGAAATAGGTGAGATATCAAGGACTGAGCATTTCTTCTTTGATGCAAAAGGAATTTGTGTTTTGCCTGCTGAAGATAGAGATTTGTTAGGCTGCCTTTGGTAGGTAAATAAACACTCTCTAAGGATTTTCTAACAGATGAGATAAAGGAACTGAAATATTTCCATAATATTTGACCTCTGTAAAATGTGACTCCTTCAAATAACTTGTAGATGCTTTCTGCTCACTGTTAAAATATCATCTTATCTTTTTTGGTTATATTTAAACCTGGCATATACATTTATTTTTTGTAGACAGAACTGCATTTGCATTTGAAGGTCTATCAGGCATTATGTGATTTTTTAAACCACTACTTTAATGAAAAAAATTCCCTTAAGGTGAGAGAGGAAGCAACTAGCAGAAATTATCATTTACACTGGGGGAACCAAAGCTTAGAGGAAGTAAAAAACTCCTGTGGCCCTTTCACAAATATCAGGCTTAGGAATGAATGAGATGGTTTCAAATATGGAAAGCACTGGCCATATCCTTACTACAAATGTAATAAACTTGATTATTAGATGATGCATTATTATTTCTTGTTAATATATTTAAGGTATAAATTAGGTAATGTTTTAGTTTCCTTTTTAGACCATGACCTGATATGTCAGGTTTTCTCTGCAACACTGTTTAGATAAGAATTTGAAAATAGGTTTTCTGATTAAATCAATGATCCATTTAGGTGAGTCTGGAAGTGACTTTACATCCTTTCTGGCAGTGACCATTTGTAGATGCTTAGCAAAAAAAAAACAAGCTCAGGACCATTGATACATTGGCACTATCCCTCATGTGCCATTCCACCTTTCAGCAATTTAGTTTAGAGACTTCTAAAGCCATCAGTGTAGAGACTTAATAATCTCTAGTGGATATTTCTTCCATTAATTTGTTTTAAAAATTACATTCTGAGCCTACTTATAGTCTGGCTCTGCAACGTGGTGTGGTGATGAGTTACTTCATTTAATTATAATTTGTATGGTAATTTCACTGTGTACCCTCAGTTCTTTTATCACGAGAAACTATAAGAAGTCTCAGAAAATTGTTCTGCTAGCCATCTTCTTAGTATCTTCTCCTTTCCAAGCTTTTTAACTTAGTTTTTTCCAAATACATAAACTGCTGCACGTCTCTGGTCACCCCTGTAGCCTTTATCTATCCATTTTTTAGTTCTGGGCTATTTTGCAGATGAGATAAGAAAAGCTGGAAGCACTGAGGCTGTAGGTAAACAGCATTTCATCCATGTGCTAACAGTACAAGAAATTATTCTCAATTCTTTTCTTAATATATTTTACATTTTATTTCCTTTCTGGATTGCCATTGAGAATTGAGCAGATATTTTCAATCCTCCTAAAAAGACTTCATATTTTGTTACCTTCATAATAATTGTCATTTTAAAATAAGTCATGTTGTACCTGCAGTTCTTTTACTCCACGTATTTTTCTTTTCACACAAAAATTTCAAGTCTGCCATTTTTGCCATTTTTCTTTTTTTTTTCTTTTCTCTATTTATACAGTACTATGAGAACGTTTCGCAACACTTCTCAAAATTTTGTTTTCTCACTGTCCTAATTTTTTTGTGTTGCCTACAAACATTGTGGGCTCTGTAGTCAGTAACTTTCTCAAAAATATGATTTGTTAATCACACCACAGGTCCTAACACAAATCTCTACAGGGCACCTCTGGTGTTCTCCAGCACTGAGAATGTCAGTCGTTCATTATTCTCCACTGACATGGTCATCATGGTCACAAGCTGGCTGATGTGGTACAAATCTTATAACTACTTTTCAAGGTTTGTTTTGTTCATTGGATAAATAATTAAAAAAAGAATATATTTTAAATGATAGTATAAAATTCTAAGGAACAAATGACCACAATTAATTTTTAATATATCCTGAATAGTCTGTGTTGTTGAAGATACATCAGATTTGATCGGTCATAAAGTAAGTCTGAATTCAGTTTTAAAATGTATCTGCTTTGTTTTGAAACTATGCCTGACAAGCATGAAATATATTTTATTGTTCTCTTTAACTAGACAGAAATCATTACTTGAATCTATAGCATGTAATTTTGTGCAGGAAGCTGAGTTATATTTTGAGATTAATGAGGGAGAAAAGAAGCTGACAGTTTTAGGTCCTAATGTCTGGGGTTTATAAGATGATATGACATGCTTAATTTGGAGAATCACTTTTTTATTTATATCTGTATGCACACACATTTTATCTCTTTGAAAGGACAAATATTCCTTTTCCATATCCAACAGATGTTTATCATACCTGTTCTTGCAGTTCAGACAAATGACACTCCATAATGTTACTACAGAGCCTGGTCTGTTGTATCAATCCTTTTGAAAATACTTTCTATAATTCCTACCTAACATTGATTTTGTGCAAGTAAGCCAATCAGCCATCTGATCTCTAAAAGACTTGAGAGTAACTGATAATATTGTTGTTATAAAACCCTTCCCTAAAAGAAATATATTTTTGTTCCCGTTTCAAGCTTTCCTAATAAAAAAAAAAACCCTTTTGTTATTCTCCTTACATTGAATTTTCCAATATTCAATCACTTTCTTAAGACAAACACAGCTCAAATGCAGCTGAAGCTTTTCTATTTTTTATTTTAATTCTCACGAATATTATTTCATAGGTCTTATTCCTGTTTGCATTTATACATCTTCATATCAGCAGAATATCATTTTGACCATGAGCATAAATACCATACTCTGACCAGGGTTGTTAAATGCCGTCTTCACTCTGTACTATCAATTGACATTCTCAAGACAAAAAATGAGAGGTAGCATAACACTACATGAAAGTAAAACTATTCATTTATCATCACAAACTGAGTGTAGATCAAGTGCTAATAATGGAAGAACTAAAAGAAACACACCACCAGTGCTTTAAAAATTATTCTCAGTCATTTCTATATGGAGAAGGAAACCACAGAACTTAATTAACCTTTTCTGTACACCACATTAATACTATTAATGTTATATAAGATATTTGTTTACTTCTCACAGTTTGCAGCCAATTAGAAACGAAGCACATTCTTTTCAATCTTGGCAACACCAAACTTATTTGTGTAACTTGATTTTGGGAGACAAAACATCCTGCTGCTAAAGGATTTTTTTTTAAATAAGTTTTTCAATTTGATTTCAGAAAATAATGTGGAATAAAACTAGTTACTGAGCCTGCTAAATCGGATGATCTTCTCAAATGATCAATTTTATTTCTCAGTGTATATGTTCTCTTGCTTTACATTTAAATTCCTTCTACTTTTTCTTACATTGTTTTTAATAAGCTTAATTGTTGATAAAGTTGTTTTCTGTTTTTACAGTTTCTTTTAATGACTTTGTCTGGCAAACACTGCTTATATATTCTAGACTGATAAAAGATATATGTGTACTGATGGGAAACATTCATAACAGTTATTGTAGGTCATGAAAATAAGTAATGGTAGCAAGTAAGACATTTTTATTATCTTAGCTAAACATTTTTGGATTATCATTAGTGCAGGGAGATTTATGACTTCCTGAACTGAAGTTTAGGATGGTTTTTGAAAGATATTTCCTCTCCTTTTTTCCCTCCATCTTATCTTTTAAGTTTTAAATGTTTGAGATAACTTGCAATATATTAGGTTGTACAAAATGAATTCATTTCCTTGCCTCGGTGAGAGATGGAAATATATACTAACTATAATTATGAAATGTCATTCATTAATTAGCACAATGTTTGTGGATCCCTTATTGCCACTCTGTGATCTGTATTTTTCTGTATTTTATGATGAAATCACACTCACAATGCTCAGTCAGGTGGTAATTCCAATTCAGGAGGAAGAGGCGTATCAATTACAAATATTTGTGGGAGAACTGGAGATGCTTTGAACAGTGACACAGCCTCCCATTCTAGGAAGTAAATGTGTGGGCCAGTGCAGAAAAGAATCTCCCAATGAATACTGTACCATTGCCATGTTTCTGCTTCACTTTTGTTAGCCTGAAACTGTATTTAATGTATTATCAAATCTAATAACAAAATAATTATTTTAGAAATAAAACGCGTAAACATTCTCATTATATTCTATTCTATCACTAGAAAAAGTGGTAGAGAAAATGTGTAGCAGTAGAATAACAGAAATTATTAGGGATACAAAATTTTTCAGTTCTTTTTCAAATCCTGATTACTGTTTTCACTCAGGGCAGAATGATCACTGGAAAAAAATTACTTTGAAATACTATTATATTGAAAGTAAGTTTGAAAAATGTTTTGAAATACTTGAAATAAAAAGAAAGATGTCAATCTATTTCTGTTTCTCATTTTGAAACTAATATGATAAGAATGGCCAAAACACAAAAGTCCCTTTCATGCATACACAACATTTCCACTTGTTCAGTCTGACCAGGACCAGTGTTCTGTGACACCTGGGAACAATCACATACAAAAACAGTCAGTAGACAAAGAATCACTGTCAGTAACAATCTGTGTAAAATGATCCATTATGTATTACTGTGAAATGCTGATTTCTAAATTTAGCTTTTTTTGCTATTCATATCTTATCTGTCCACAGGCTCTTGTTTTTACATGTGTCCATTTCAAAATACCCAAAATATTTGTTAATAACTTTGTGCTCAATTCTAATGCCTCTGTACCTGCTGTGAAAATAACAATCAAAATCCTGGAGTGATGTATTGGATGAAAGGACATTGAGCAAAATTTTTTCTCCAATTCTGTCAAAAACTATTTTTACTATCTTCACAGACACCCTGTGATTATACCTATCCCAGTCTTAACTGCCTTGGTCCCTGCAAGCACTGAGGTCTGGCCAAAGAAGTTCAATATAGCAGCCACTCTGTGTCCTCCCATCTAGTTCTTTAAAGCTCATAATTTAAAGCAGTTCATCACAATTATGCTCTAGTCTAGTACCATACACTTTAAAGATTTTCAGTTGTACTGTTTTTCCTTACATGGGAAATGTTTGGGTTAAAAAGAGTTATAAAAATATTTTTTTCTTCAGAGAAAGTAATGGTGGCTCTGCATCTGTGGACCATCTATAAGCACAGGTGTCATCATTTTTTTTTGTGTGCATGCACATGATGTAGCTGAATGTGATGTGAATTCTCTCCTATATTGTGAAGGGATTTTTACTTTTCCTGACTGTATTCAGTCAGGACTTCATAGACCTATGGCAAAGTTGAATTGATGTTTTATGTCTTCTGATATAATTCCTAGTATCACACACATCACATGTCTATCAATAATCATGCCCCCAAATTTGGCAGCCTGGCCATGAAGTTCATCACAAGAAATCCCACTACCACGTTCCTTAGCAAGAATGCAGCAGTTCTGCCATTGCTGTGGGCTGTCCAAGGGCAAGGAGAAGTCAAATTTACCTGAAAGCCCACTTTGTACATGAGAGTGTATAGTTCTGAACAGAACAGCCTTACTGAGGATTTTACTTCTTGCTCCTGCACTTGTACCCCATTTCTTGTGCCCGAGTTATCTAGCCAGTGCAACCAAAAAACCACATTAAGCTGTCCTGTTAAGATTCAGCATGAATCTGAATTCATCAAATTACACAGGTTTTCCCACATATGAACCTCTTCAACACCCTTGAATGTAACTTGTAAAAGGAAAGGTCTGAAACATAGGACACATTCTGCACACTCTTCACACTGTCACTGAGACTTCTGGTATGTATAGGAAGTGCCTTTAAAATAAATTACTGTTTGCACCTGCTTGTCTTCCTTGTCATGGCAGGGGGTCTCACTTCATGGACTAGAGAAAGCAGAAAGAAAGGTAAGGTAAGGCAAAGAGTTACAAACAGAAGTATTTGTTGCAGAAAAAAAAGAGTATAGCTTACTCCAGCTGTATCAAAAGTTTCAGGAAATCTAAGGAGAATCTATTGCCTTGAGCTGAGTATACATCACTGGGTTTTATGGCCTCTGTGTTATTTCCTGCCCAGTTGTGTCTAATTAATGACAAAAGAAAGTGTTTTATGATTATGATGATGCAAAGGTTCTTTGGTTTGCTCAGACTGGTAATAAAGCTGTGTGTGCTGAGAATGGAGAAAATGGATCAAATGACAAATGATCTCATTCAACATAACCTGAATTTGAACGATTTTGAATTAAACATTGGCAGTTAATGTATTTTAGAAAAGGAATACCTATTGTGCACAACCTGCAGTATTTACTGCTATTGGATCTGATCCTGACTACTGCCAGAGTAGCAAAAGGTACTCTGAGGCAATATTAAATGGGGCAACTCAGAAATTTTGTGGAGTTGGGACCCCATGGAGTAGGTTGGGGAGGGAACACAAACAGAAAATATGGCTAGGGGAGAGAAGTACTGCTGGACTGCACTGACAATTTCTGCTTCAGATCCCACAGAGGCTGAGGTAATTAGCTCTTGCAGTGTGCAACAGTCAAGAGGGGGCTATAATTTGTGACTGAAACTTAAGATCTGTGTCCAGAAACTTTTCTTACAATGTTCTTGGAGGTAACTTTAAAACACAATCAGCTTCCCTAGAGTACCTGCTCCAGGAAACTCAGGACTGATGCTTTCTTTTTTTCTTGTTCAGCTCAGCTTCAGCTGCCTCCAGGGTACACCACGTCCTGGACTGAACAACATTATCCTCACTGACTGAGTCGGCAGCAGACATCACTGAGGACCAGAGGGCAGATCTCACACTGCTGTTCTGGCACGGCTTCCCAGCACATCTGTGCTCCCAGATGAGGTGTGCTCCTTTGTTGAACAAAATTGCAGTACAGAAATTGCAGTATAGAAATTTTTATTCCTGATGACCCTAGATAGAATAGAGGGAACTTTCCTGGAAATCCTGGACCACACGGATCTGAAGACAGAGTCCTAACACCAGTCTACTGAAAGTGAGATGGCTCTGCAATTTTTCCATTTTCCAAAGGTGAAAACCTTGCAATATGTAATTAAATGAGTATGTTTAAACATATTTATGATCAGAATTTTCTTTTATTCTATAAAAGTCTCCCTCAAAAAAAATTCCAGAGTATACTGAAATTTCCAGTGAATAGAAACTAGGACAGTGGAATTCTTCTTTCAAAATAAACATAAATAGCATCCTGATTTATCCATAAGGTGAATCAAGGGATTTGATCACTCATCTGCCCAAGAAATGGTATGAGGATATGACAAATCATAAGACATGACATCTGATAGGCTGTGAAGGAATACACCTGAGAAACAGTCTCTGCACTTTGGACTTCAGCTGAGATTGTAGTGTTTTAAAATAAGCAAAAGTAACACAATTTTACTTATTAGTTCTTCACTTACAACACTGGAGCCTGACATAAAATTTAAACCTTCATCCTCCATTATACAGCCATATATAATTCGTAAAAATTTCCGTATCACGTAAAAAAGCTCAGTGTTTAAGTGTATGGCAAATTATCATATGTATTTACAGCATTCCAGGCACTAATGAAGTAATCTTGCTTCATATGTTAGCACTCAGAAAAAAAAAGCAGTCAGATTAGAAGTTCATTACCTGAGCCACTTCAGAGACTCATAGTCAGAAGTCTTTGACAGGATTTTAAAATTAACTCAGTGGGAATAGCTGAAACAAGGGCTAGAAGGAGAGAAATTAAGATGTGAAGAACTGTTTATAATATTGACTAATTAAAGTGAGGGTTGATTCAATGTTCCTCTTTATTAACTATATAAATAAAGATATTTGGAGTGTTACCAATTTTAGATAGCCACTTGCTGCTTTGAGTGTTCTGTACCTAGCATGTGATATTACTGCTCTGACTTTACATTCTTACATCAATATTATCAGTACCAGATTCAGCCATTTCAAAATAGCAACCTTGCTCCTTGATATTTTAAAATCGATTAAAATGCAGGAGTCAGTTTTACCTGCCTTACAAACCATATTTGCAAACTTTGCTCCAAATCTGCGAGCTTTTTATCCTCCCTGAATATTAATTTATTTAGCAATCTAAAAGCAACAGTTGAATAGCTTTTCTAATGATTAGCACCATTGATATCACTGACAGAGCTGAGCCTCATCTTAAGGCATGCCTCGCATTGTATTAAGTACAGCTGTCAATCTATTAATGACCTTTTTTTTTTAAAATACATGTTACCTAATATGTCGACTTGTTTAAAATTATATTACAGGAGACATTATTCATGAGATTAGTGTTTTCTCGGGGTGGAATTGGACACCCAGATTACTGTGGTACTTTCTGAACTATTCACTGAACGGGGAAGTATGGCATCAGGCACTCCTCATCACTCCCTTGGAATGGCAGCCACCAGGATGAAAACACTGCCTTGATCCAGGCAATTTGGTGAATTTATTTGAAGAGGGTCAGCAGAACACCAGGTTCCAACTAAGCCTCCCAAACAGCTCTCTAGGCTGGGAGGCTGCTTTGGAGATCAGAACTGTCTTTCCTGAATTAAAATCAGTGTACTGCAAACACCTCAATAGACTAAAGGATTGAATTACCAGGATCTATTTGTGTCAGACCCATACATCTCAGCTACTTTACAGAACAGAGGTTCCAGATGTTCACTGAGGGCTCACTACCCACCGTGCACATGCAACAATACTGTGCCCAAACTGGGGGCTCAGCAAGGGCTCACACCCTCCTGGGGAAGAAAATGTGAGCTATTGCACTGAGCCTGGCAGCCTGGAGGTCCCGGGCCAGCCTGACCATACTGTGAAGTGCTGCAGGCAGCAATGCCAAGCTTAGCTTCTCCTGAGCACCAGGAGGATGCCTGGAACCCCACCTGTGACCTGGAAGCAGCACGGATGGAGGACACACAGGTTGCAAATGTACAAGCACACTAAGGTCCTTATTGCTCCTATTTCATTACCAATGGAAAGACAAGCTAAGTTTTCATCTGGCGACTCATCCTGGTCTATTTGTGACAAAGTTAATTTCTGCCTCTCTGCTCTTAGAGATGGAGCTCTGTCCATTCCAAGGTGGATTTCTACACTGAGCCACAAGCCTGTTTCCCAGCACTCATGCCAGCTTTTTAACTCCAGCCTGTGATCATGAGAGGTTAGAAACAGGCATTTAGATTCCAGCTGAGGGTGAGACCATAGATGAGGCTTACTAAGCACAGACGCAATGCTAGCAAGCATTGATTACATAGTTCATGTATTTTTGCCATATCAGACTATATATCAGAAAAAACAAAGGGCAAAAACTTCACCTTCACTACCTGCAGTCTCATGGCCCGAGTACCTATGGAGATATTTTCCATCCACAGCTTTTGCTGTTGGCAGTAGGACTTCAAATGCTTGTTAACGTTAAATATCAGTCTAAAATTACAGAGGTAATTTTTAAAGGGTTTATGTGACTTCCAGTCCTATGAGATGAAGTATTCGCCTTTTCAAAGGGAGTGTGAGAAATAGTCCTCTCTTTCTACTTTAGTTTATAATAGAAGTTGCTACAAAGAGGAAGAAAGCCTCGTAGGCTAACATTATTAGATTTATGATGCAATTTTAGTCATTTGTTCATGGCAAAGACTAGAGTACAAATTTGACTGAAAAATGTATTCTTTAAAATATTACTCTTGAAATGTAGGGCAGAATTTTGCTCTTCTTTGCTGGAAACTACACCTATTGCCAGTAAACTGCAAATGAAGTTTGCAAAGATGTACAGCTCACTTGACATTTTATGGTCCTATGTTTGAAGCCTCATCTGTGGTTTCAAGATACAAATGACTACATCAGACAAGTCCAAAGTTTCCATGTATAGCTTCCTTCACAGGAAGTTTTCTTATTAAATATTCAAGCACGGATAACTCATGTTTTATCACAATAGGAACATGAACAATTATATTTACAGGAAGGAAGAAGCTGCAGTGACAGCTTTTCACTTATTTTTTTTTTACCTCGCCAGTACCCATACCTCTGTCTCCAATGGAGGCAGCACCAGCTATTTTTCTTTTCTAGACCTTGGAGCCACTATTAGGCTGTCCATTTAAGAATTTCAATGATTTTCAGTACGAGAGGTGTTAGGAGATCAGCTGAATTCCTGCAACTATGAGATCTTTTATTCTGTTGCACAATGGTTTGGGGCCCATTTGCAGGCTAAAATAATCTAGATTTTAATGAGTCTGAGTATTAGCTAACTTTACTAATTCCATGACATAGATGGTGGGTCACTACAAAATACCTATGATGATAATCCTGTGCCTCATCTTTCTAGACATTAGAACAGGAAAAAATGTTCCTTTCATACTCACATCTGAGAGTGGAAGTCTCATCATTCTTTTCCTCTTTTGGAGTTTGAAGTTTTACTGGTTGTCTGCCTTTAAGTCTTTCAGATGTCACACAGGATGCAAAACCATACTTTGCTGGAAAGAATCATAAATATCACAGCAACTTCATACAAAGATAATGGCACATTTTAGAAGAAACTGTGAAATATTTTCAACAGTTGCAACAGGTGCACCACCATTGGAGTGAAAATAAAGGGCAGAAGGTGGGTCTTTTATTAATAATACAGCCTTGTATATTACCTTTGTAAAAATAATGGCATGTATAATAATGACATTCCCATCTCCAGCAGGATATTAGGCAATTGTTCTGCTGCAGTGGGTTGATTTATGTAATCTCAAATACTCTCTATCTAAGCACTCACTGATTTTTTATAGTAGTCAAGAACATTGCTTATGTTGATTGATTTTGATTCCTTTAGTAATGGCAAGATATCATATGAGTATAATCTATAGGTTTAGACCTAGCACATTAACCTTATCACTTTGTCTGCGTGTGTCTCTATTGCAAAGGCATTATTTCTCTGACCACAGGCAACAATCTGTGACTGAATTTAAGAATAACTTTCAACACTAGTAGGAAATAAATACAGACTATAGTCTTCTTGTATCTATTCTTGGAGAATGACATCTCCAGTAAGGACACCCACCATCACCACTCCTGCCCAGGCCCTCCCTTAGGCTCTTTCCGTGGAAGGATAGATGTAATTAAACTGAAATATTCCCAAAGAGATAGATTTTGACATTTATTTGGTACTGTGTTCACTGGAAGTCTCACGGATGTCAATAGGGAAATTTAAATAACATGTTGCTTAACTTGAACAAAAATAATGATGCCATGCTCATAAAGAGCATACTTTAGATATCTCATTATCATTGAAAGGACTAGAAAGAATATAAAGTATATAAATGGCCACTTAGAGGTTGGGTATATGGAGAGGGTATGATGGCAAAGTTGGATACCATCACTCATGTGTGGACTGCTTCTTTGGCAATCATTCCTTTGAAACTTATTATAGGCTGTTCTTTTCACATGTTGGGCATAAAGCTTGCACAAATGGAAATTAAAAACAAACAAACAAACAAACCACCAAAAAACCCTAAAACAAAAAACCAAAACAAATGAAAGAAAAAAAGCCTTTTTTTCCTTCTGGTACATTTTAAGGAATTAATATCTTCTGCTTATAAAGCATTTAAATATATAAGATGCTTAAATATTAAATGACAAAAGTGTATTAATTTATATTGACCAGAACAGAACTGAATTTGATAGTCAAATACACTGATTATTACAAAGTGTTCTGCAATACAGTTTAGAAACACTGTTGGTCATCTACCAGTGTTACTATTTCACCTTAGTGTACAAGTTGCTAATTTATAGCACAAGCAGCACATACTTCTCTTCAAAGAAACTGAAACTTGTTTTATTTAGAATAGTTTTCAGATTTAAATGATTTTTTTTTTTTAAATCTCAATCAGTGTTTTTTATGTTTAGCATGTACAATAGATCTTGGTTTTATTTTATCTGTTAAAAGTAAGTCTTCATTAGTTAGGCTTTTACAATTTTGCTGAAGCTTATGCTATAGGATTCTGACTGGAGAGTAACACAGTTTTCCTCAGCATCACACCAAGTGTGATATCTAACAGCCACAAGAGAACATTTATAGTTCAACAGACATATCTTATCATAAAAAGTCTATAAAACAAATTGGTCAGGGTTGTTTAAGCCTGTAGCTTCACAGACACACCAATAAGCAGCAGGTGATATTTTGCTGTGTTACATGCAATTTTAACCATTGAAGACAAGAAGTTAATTAATGATTCACAAGTTCAGTAAGATTTGACTCTGTGGAAAAGGACTAATAATCGTGCCATATGATGAATGAACCAAACACTAAGAAGAAATGAAAACAACTCCCATGGTAAAATTACATAAGGTAATACAAAAGTATGCAAGGGAACTCAGTGACAGGCCTTTAATATTTTAATGTAAAGTAATACAAAAATGAATCGGTCTCTGGAGTAGGAAAGAGAGTATTTTACTGCCCTTACTTTTCTAGTAGGTTCTAGGAAACAACACGGGGAAAATTATGTCCAACAGTAAAAAAAGGGACAAAAAAGAGGCTCCAGGAAAAATGACTTTTAAACAACTTTTAAATTTTTAAGCCTATAAGTTCTGGTCATTACCCAGAGACAACTTAGAGGTGTCTGTGATCTTTTCAAAATGGGGAAAATATTTGAATACAGTAAACTAGCTACAGGAGGCAGAGGCAATGCATCTGTGCAATTCCTTCCTAAGTAAAGAAAAGAAGGAGAAAGCAAAAAGAGTACATATGGATAATTGTTCCCAAGAGGAGCCAGGAGAACCTGCAGAGACAGCTAAAAGAAAGCACCATGTGGACCTTACAGTAGCTAGGGGACCAACACTGCAGAAGAAGCCACATCCCATCTCACAAAAACTTGTGGCAGTGGGGAAGCTGAAGCCGTGGAAGTGTGAAGCTCCCCAGACAGCAGAAGCAAGGAGAGAAAATAATGTGCTTCGTGCTTCTGCCCAGCCTGCTTCCTTTTGGCATTACTTGAGACAGACTGAGTTGGTATGTCTCTAGTAGAAAAACACGTCTGATTCATCCTGGAATGTGCAGTCCCCTGCTGTGCTTGTGAGTCTCTTAAAAAACAGCTTTATCACAAACAGCTTAATAAATAAGGTACATTTGAAAATTTAGAAAAACTGCAGAAACATGGTTCTTCCAATCCTTGAAGGACCACTGAATTTTACATGGGCAACATAAGACCTTTGCTGCTTCTTATAGGAGAAAAGATTAAGCTGGGAAAAGGTGAGTTGCCTGTATCAATATCCTTAATAGGCATTCAATGCAGTTTATGTCAAGTTCTGCTCTTTGACACCAGTAGGATGTTTTGATGAAAATTACTTGCTATTTATGTTTGATTATGTTTGTTAAGTTTTAAATAAGTCTCATGAAATGACCTAAATTGGACTTAGACTCCATGGAGATTTCATGGATAATGGATGTAAAAGCCTTTTTTATCAAAAGTATAAATTAACCTGCTCAAGAAATATGCATTTATTTAATTGTAAAATAAAATTTAACTATAATATAGTTGTTAGCTTGCAATGAGTTACATTTTCTACATAGAGCATGGTAAGATTAGCTCTCCTATAATTGGTATCACATTGGGATTCTGCTTTAAATATTTACCCGTGATGAAAAGATTTTCATGTTCATTCTTAACCCTACAGTGACTGCTGTTTCTTTTGAAGAAATAAAGAATAAAACAGCACTGGTTATTCTTTAACACTGGGGGATATTTTTTTCCATGCTTCAGGATTATTTGTTTGGGATGTTTTTCAAATTTTCTTTTACTTCTTACATTTGCAAGACATATGTTCTGGACAGTGAAAGATATACTATGGCCTAATTTTGGTTAATTATTTTATGTCATTTTGCCTGACAATCTCAAACTGTGTGCACATTGCGAGACTTCTGTTCTACAAACACACAAACTATGAAAGGCAGAAGTATACACTTGCAGGGAAGGGTTTGAACCGGAAGAGAGATGCCCTGAAGTAAGAATATTCTGCCTGAGTCTGCACGCTTTCCCCCTGTGCTCAAGTGAGAAATGGGCACCTACCTTTTCCAGGTACCTCTAAAGTTTTGTTCTGAAACTTTATCAGAACTCAAGCCTAAGAATTCAGGTCTTGTTCTAAGAGGGATTTATTTAACAGTGCTGAAGCTTTCAGTCTACAGATGAATTACCATTTTTCATCACATTCTCTCTGCCTCTTAAATCTACTAAGCAGAGTTGCTGAAGTCTCTGATATAATTTGGTTCAGCAGGAAGACTTACTTTCTAAGGTGCTAGGTGAGTGATTCATCATCCATGTTGCTACAAAGATGAAGTTAAGTATATCAAAATAAGTGATGCACCAGTGCAGCCTAATAGTGGTACACAAGGGAAGCCTTGCTCCTTCTCTTTGAAAATATTCTGTTCCATAGCTCTGATGATCTAGTAATCTTCTGCTTTCTTTCTTTTTTTTCCAGTCTATAAAGATAAAGTTCTCTTTGGAGTGGCAGTGCATCTCATTTAATATGAGATAAGAAAGAACAAAAATACAAAACATTGCAAAGATGAGAATGAAATTTAGACATCTAAGATTTCATTCTTACCCCAGCCCCCCATTTTTTTCCTTTAATCCCAGTTTATAAATATAAATATAAATATAAATCTCATTGGAATCTTTGTTTATTCTTGGTTTAATCCTTTGTAGATCCTGATGCTGCTTTTCATTCAATTAATGCCCACATGTGTCTGACATTTATAGAAATTGTTCCAGCAGCTAGCAGTAGTCCCTTCAAAGTTGTGCTTGTGTCATTAAATGTTTATTGTGCTCTTCTTTCGTAAAATATAAAGACACCCTCCCCTGTCCTTCACCAAGATAATCTCATACAAGTTTATGAAGCTGACAATTAGATCTTAAGTGTCATGACTATACCATGACATAGTGTCTTGGTTTGAAAGACAGGTATTTTGCTAAGGAAAGGCGAGAACCCCTTTCCTGAGATGCAGAGTGCAACCCCCTCCCTTCTAATTATTTTAGTTTCAAATCAGAGGCTTTCAGGCAGAAGATATGGGGATAGGAATAACAGATCTTTACTGATATCTAACGAGGCAAAATAGCAGAAACAACAACAGCTATAAAAATTGTCAACAGAACAGAGCAGTGTAGCTCAGTTCCAGTCCCTTTGGCCAAGGCCTCTCTCCCTGCGCTCAGTTCCCGGTGCTGTGGGCAGGGCAGGCCCCGCGCAGCTGAAGGCGCTGGGTGATGGCGGCAGCGCCCAGGGCTGAGAGGGATGGAGGAGCCGCTCCCCCCTCACGGTGTCGGTCGTGGTGCTCGGCAGAGTGCCCGGAGGTAGCAGGATGAAGTGAGAGAGGAGCAGAGCGGTGTTCAACGGCAGGGAAAGTGGATCTCAGCTCTGGGATGGCGGGGAAGATGCTGGATCGGAGCACTGGCTGTTCTCCTTCCACTCCACGAGCCAAGCGAGAGCGAGAGCCCGCCCCAGACCCCTGTCCCACCTTTCTTTTTCTGGTGTCCCACTATCCCTCATCCCCCTGCGAGAGAAAACTATTGCTACTAAGGTGTAGCCACAAATACTTAGCATAACAATGGGAAAAATTCCACAGAAAGAAAAGGGAACAATTCAACCCCCAACACATAGTGACTGTTTTTAATGGTACTTTGTAAGCTGGAGAATGGGAAAAATGGTATTCCAAACAGCTAAAGACATACATTATTTCTGAAAAATAGTACATTTTCATTATGGTTACTCTTTTACAAATTAATGACAGGTAAGAATTCAATGTAATTTATTAGGAATAGGTTCTGCATTAGCTTCCTAGCTAATTCTTAAAATTGCTTTTTTCTTTTCTTTGAAATGAATTCTGAGATATTTATTGATAAAAACCAAAGTCATCTGGTATCCCACATAATTTAACGGATAAAATCATTAGGTATGTCAAAACCTTTATGTTTGATGAAGTCAGCAACTCTGCTAGGCACTTTGCCCCTTTGTCCTTTTCTTAGCCTCCCATTTGGTATTTTGATATCAACAGTCTCATATGCCACTGTACAGGAAGGATGAGTGACAAGTAGGAAGGATCACTCTCCTCTTGTGACTTTAGAACACTCTTCTGTTCCTTAAATGCAGCTTTCACAACCAAGTGTCCATTGCTGTCCCTCGGGGGGCCCTTCCAGTGGCACCACTTGATCTGACACAGACTCTTCACATCATCTGAGAGGTGAAGCATGTTGGAGTTCATTCCTTGACACTGAAATAATTCATAAGGATCCAGTTACTCCTGCACAGCTGCAGCAGGAGCCATCTACTCTTTCCACTGAGCCACATCAGTCCACTTGGACTTACTTTCATCTCATCTTCCCTATTTTCCCAATACAGTTCTGAGCTCAACACTAACTGCAATTACAGACATTCCACTCCAGGATGCCAAGTACTGCTCACCACAGAACCTACCCTGATCTGACCTCCTGTCAGCTCTTGCTAGAGTCTATTGAGAATTTTACCATAATAGCAGAAGATCCACAGGAAAAAAAAAAAAGGTAGAAATGAATCTGTTTATAAAAGATGTAATTACAAATATCTTTTGAATGGAAAAAAGACTTTCTAGTCAGAATAAGAAGACACAATCCCTTATCATCAGACAGATTTTTTTCCACAATGCCATGGATGCTTGCAATAATGCAAATTGGCTTCTCCCCTAGCTCTAGCTTTTCAATAGCACCTCATATTTTTAGCCGTTCTTTTGTCTCTGCTTATCTCTGATTTAATCCAAGTTTTGCTTTAGAAAAATTTCACCAAAGTGAAATTTTCAGAATGTCACTGAAGGCAAATCTTTGACCCTTTTAATGATGCCTGTCTCTGTTCAACATCCAGCTCTGAGCTGCTCCCTTTTCCTCATCCTACTCTTAAGTTTTTTACCCACTGTCAGTGATTATTTCTTTCATGCCTTAAACATTTCTTTACATTCATTTATCTGATAACATAGCTATTTCCTCAAGTTTTCTACACTTTTGGGCAAAAACACCAGTTTAATTCTAGACTATATCATGAGGGAAAAGAAAAATCCTACTTTCCTTGATCCAGGAATTTCTGAAATGGGTTTATTCTGTACAAGAGTGAGGTCAAGAAATAGCTTAGAGGCTGCATGCAACCATTTTTAGGTAGAGCATTGTTTACCAATTTTTTTTAAGATTATGCATTATCACAACAGCTTTAAGAGATGCTTAGTGAAAATAAAATTAACGCAAAGTCATGTGTCTCGTACAAAATAAAGGTTCTTCTATAAAAATTCCTGTAATTTTAATGTCAAACAACTCTATGGTATTTCTAAAAACTAACTTTTAAGAACTGCTTAACTGTCATATTTAATCATGTACATTTTAATTCTATATGTATTGTCTGCAGTGTGTGTCTAAGTTTCCAACAGTTGACAAATAATTTTTTATACTATATTAGGAACAAAAGATGGAGCTGTATTGCAAAGTCAATATTTTTCTCAAGTGTTTCTTTTCTTGCAACAGTTTTTCTTCTAAAGGGAGATCTCTATATATTTGTAATTCTTTCCCATTGTAAGTTCCGTTCTCTATGCTTTATCAAATATAAACCTGCTCCCTTTTTTGATTAAAAAGCTAGGGTTATTATTTTACAAGGCATGCAAGATGATACTCTAAAGGTTGTTTAGAGATTTTTAACTGGGGAGAGGAATGTTTTTCCTTCTGCTCTGGATTACTATGCAAAAAATAATCATCCTGAAATATCACAGCTCTGAGGTTAAAAGCACACCATAAAAAAGAAATGCTGTGGAATATTGAGCATCATGACCACCAGCAATACCAAAACCAACCAAAGAAATATATAAATAAGTAAATTAAATAAGCCCTGAGCTTCCCAAAAGGTTCTCATAGGTTAAATCTATCAGAAAATGCCACATTTTTATTCAATACTACAAGAGGCTTGGGGATTGTCTACCTTTTTTATTCTCTCCTTCTGTTTTCCTTTTTGATTTTCTTTTACTTGGTGTTCAACTGCAAAATCGCTTTCATTTCTATTACCAAAAAAAGTGGATATAATTTGCTCATCTACTTTTCTATTTGTTCAGAATGTGGGAGCCTATCCTTTGTCTTCTTCCAGCCCCTCTTCACTTGCCCAAATCCAGCACTCCATCCCTCCCCCAGGGACCCTCCCTGGCCCCACTGACCACTGCTTCGGCTTCTTTGCACAACAGATCCTTGACTCTGCACCTCACACTGACTCTTTCATCTCACCCAGCATTTCTCCCCTCTACACGTTGCTTTGTTCAAATCAGAAAAGTAGAAAATAATGTAATTTTCTCTTTTGTTCTTTGCATGTGCTTTTTTTTAAAGATAGAACCTCTTTCTCATCTCACTGGCAGTTATCTGATTTTTGCTTTCCTATAATGCTTGGTGCTGTTTCAATCTTCAGCCCTGAGAAAACTGAGTAATTTTCTTATTGTCCTGCTAAATGTACATGGAGCTAAACGTGGGACTATACTAATTTATATTTCATTTTGAATCTAAGCCCAGATTAGTGTTTGTATTTGCTTTGTGTCCATGGTATCCAGATATAAATCCATTGAAGCAACAGTTTTTAGTTAAATATCTTAGCAAGTGAGATAGAAACTTTGGACATGTAGCAAAGACCAACATTTTGAGCCATGCAGTCAGTATGACCATTGGGATATTTTCTAGAGAATATTAAAATTACAGGTGATATTTAATTTTTCAGTCTTGAATATAAAGCAAATTTCTGACACCACAAAGAACTGTTGAGTTGTTCTGTAGTACTTCTGTATATAACAGCCAGGAGAGGTGAGAGAATTCCTGTTAGGTTTCATTCAGGAGTGCCTCCACCACAGATCCAGGGGGAAAATGAAAAGCACATGACCAGGGCACAGTGGTATGCTCATAACACACAAGGCTTTTTGTTTTAGGGACCTTTTGCATGGGAGGTAATAACTTCATATTTAGCAGTCCTTGGTGCACTTTTCTTCCCTGAATGTGCTCTGCTGTTTATGAGCCTGTGTACATTTACTATAGAAAATGCCCCATGGAGGTTTCATAGCTAGGCATTACACTGAATGAGAAAATACATCCTTGCTTTGCTTTGAAGCTGCCTCTTGCTGGTTTATTTGATGGCCATTAAGCCGTGTATTGGAAGAGACAGTGAGTGGGTCCCTACTCATCTTCTCAATGTCTGTAATGATTCTGTGAAGCACTGCTGCATTCCCCTTCAGCTGCTCTTTGCAGCCTGAAGTGCTCTGATATTAATAAATTCAGTGGCTTCTTACACAAAGTCATTCCATACCTTTAGACATACCTATTTTTTTTCTGCACTTTCCCAGCTCTGCTATGGAAACAAACCAATATTCAAGATAAAGGGTATCCTAGATTTATAGAGAGGTATAACTTTTTGTGTTGTTGTTGGTTTTGGTTATTTTTATTTTTTAAAAATTCCCAATAGTTGCTAAAATTCAATTTTCCTTTTAAGGGACTATGAAGGACTGAAATGATTTTTTCACAGTTCTGTCTATTATATCTCAAAGTCTTATTTCTTGAATATCTTCCTTTTTTTTCTCTCAGGAATATTGCATCCCTTTTCATGGAATTTCACCTACCATTTTATAATCCCTTTGTTATTTGTACACATCTTTTCCACTCTAAAAGTGCCAGTATAATTAGAAAACCTTTTCAGCTAACTTTTGAAAACTCTGCACTGTACATATTGACTAAACCTTGGTTTTGCTCTTGAATTTAGTCGGGGGGAAACATGCCTTTAAAATATGTAACTCCAAAATCTTGGATGTAATTTGGAAGTAATAAGTCCATACATATCATTGTCCTAAAACAGCACTGGATTGTAATGTGAAATAAAATCAGGCACACAGCTTAACATTTGTGAATTCAATTAAACAAATCACGGTTCAGTTTTTCTTCTTGATGCCGTTCAAGGAAATGCCATGAAAGGAAAAAAAACTGTGATCCATCAGTGTCTATAAGTAATTAAGTGTTTTGTACTAGTGAAAAAGCTCAGTGAATAATGAGATTTTAAAATCTATTTTTCAGAATAACTCCAACTCTCCGGAAAGAAATAGCAGGAGTACACTTTGGTACTTATTCTCCTGGGATACAAGCATTTTATGTCATATGCTTTTATCGATTTAGGGCTAGATAATCATTGTTATATGAACAGTCAATGAAGAACACAGAAAGTGACCAAGACCTAAGGGTTAGTGTAATCATTAGCTAGTTATTTTCACACAGCTATGTGGCTTGTGGTGATGGGAATGACTGCACTGGTGGCACTCACCAGTAAGTCAAGTCCCCTCTGATTTAGAGCAGACCTTGCATTCTCCACAACTGAGAGAAATGCTTTTGCACGCATCAGTGAAATATAGAGCTTGCCATAGTTTTTACATAACTTTTCTTATTTACCTCCTGTATATAAGATGTCAAGAATGCTGTTCTTAAACATATTTTTAGAATAGCTTTTTCAAGTAAAACTCCTAATTTTTTTTTTATTTGCAGTCTATTTGAATATAACTGTGAAAAATGGCTGATAAACAGCAAAAATGTGCCATAATATCACCCTCACTTATTACCTAAGTCACTCAATAGTGGTTTTGTACCGTTATAATTCCATTCAAAGTTTATAGAACTGTTAAGAGTGTTCAGAAACAAGATTGATTTGAACTTTAGAAGTACATTCTTTTTTTGACTGATGATGAGATAATAAAGGAGATGTCAATCTGTACAGTTTAACAGAGGGCAGAAAAGAATGACTGTTTTCTCAAGTCACATGATGCATGCTACCAGAAGGCAGATGATAACTAAATTGTCATTTTCTCCTAAAAATTGAATGAGGGGGTTCAGGTTTCTGTATTTAAAAAAGAATTTTAGAATTACAGTTTATATTTTGTTTGACATTCTTGAAGTCAATGCAAGACTGAATCACTTCTCCACAAGATAATTCTTCCTATATTATGTCAATAAAATGATCTGAAATAGCCTCCTTTGTTATTATTGGTTTAATTGATTAGCAAGGTGTATATTGCATGCTCAAGTCCTTTAAATTTTATATTTTTAAGATTTTAAAATTAGGACCATTTGAAATCATAAGTACTGGTGGTTATGAAAAATATATACTTTGTATGATAAAGTACAGTAAATAACTGATTACAAATCATCTGATCATGGGTCACTCTAAAAACTTGTCCTACACAAAGGAAAACAATTCTAATGCATTTAATTCTGTGAAATGCCCTTATTTTGGTTTCAGAGAGCTAGATTACATTAACCTTATTCACTCATTTTGTAAAATTTAATTCTGTAAGTTTGATAAGCATTTTTAATGAACTGGTATTTGAAAGAAGATGGATCATAGTCAAATTTTAGGAGAAATATTGTTATTTAAGATATCTGGTAGAGTGTTTATTATTCAGGAATTCTGTAGCAAAAAAAGCAATATATTTTTTGGCACTCTCATTCTATACTATTTTAATAGAAAAAAGCAAAACCCAATTTTGTGTAGTTTCTTTCTTTATTTGCATTTAAATGCAGCAGTAGAAAAATATTCTCTTGAGTAAATAAGCTTGGAAGAATTTCAGAAATATGAATTCTGTTAAGGTAAAATTCCAAATAAATTCCAGTTGTAACTGTAGACTGGTTTATGAATTGGTTTAAGGAAAAAAGTATCAGATTTATTTAAATCATTATTATCATTGAACTATTTTGATGTTTATGACAACTGAAAGCAGAAGAAATGTTTAACTGAGAGAAAAACATAATCAATATCAAGAAAAATAACATGCAGTTCTCTAAAATGCTCCTTTAAATAAAACTTATTCCTTATATTTTTTCAGTCATCTTTACCCCTAAGTAAAGAAAGAGAAGGAGAGGAATATGCTGCATCTCTAAAAAGTATGCGTATTTGAAATCATTCCTTCATTAATCTCTGGAGAAATCTGTTCAAATTCCTTTGTTTAAGTTATTTTCTTTAGAAGCCTTGTTCTTTGCCATCTCCTATGATGTACAGGCTTTTAGTCAGAGCTTTTAGGCTTAATGATATTGATTTCACCACCTTGATGGAGCCTGGCCAAGTGATATGTTCTCCACCCTGTTACAAACAAAATTTTGGAGGAGAAATCATAATTAAATTTTAATAAAGAATTGCCTGAGACAGAAAGAGCTGAGTTTAAATTTGGACCTTTTTTCTTATGTGTTGAGCTGCCTAAACCTGCTATCTCTTTTGATTTTTCACCAAAGACTCACAAATAGCTTTAATCTCACACACCTATGCACACTAGACTATTTCCTCAGATGGATATTATTTCTTCTGTATGCAGTCATATTGATTTTTCAGTATTTTATAGCATAAAAATAAAAAAAATTTGCTCTGAGATAATGGTGAATGAACTCAGATTTAGTGTGGTCCAACAGCATTTAAAGAAGTGAAAATAAGTCTATATTTGTTTCAAGAGCTATGCTTTCTGAGAGATACTGAGGCTTGAATGTACAGCTATGAAGCCAGTTTGTGGGCTTAGAAAACTGGATAAATAACACATATGATGTTACTGGATCAAATCTTTTTACCCCAGGTGTTTTCATGTACCTTGTCTCCAGCAATGGCCAGATGGGAAAATCCAGGGAAGGGGCTCAAGAAGCAGTGCCTGTAGAAGATGATCTCTTCTCTGGCACACCCCTGCAGAAGTCTGAATACTCCCTGTGCTGCTGCACTGTGGAGGGAGCAGAAAACACAGAAGAAAGTTTCCCTGCATCCTCAGAACAAGCTCCTTGGAAAACCATGGCTTAGAGATAAGAAATGGCTTGTGAAATGACGAATACAAAAGGAATTTAGCTTCCCCCCCTTGGAAGACCCTCTTATCTATCTTCAGTATTAGTGGTTCGTTCTCTTTTAGTATCCATAGGCCAGCCTTGAATGTAAAATCCCTCAGGAATTGGTTAGAATGCAGAATTCCCTTGGTAATTGGCACAAATTGTAAAACCCTCAAAAGATATAAAAACCCCTGTGAAACAATAGCTGTGGGTATATGCTAGATAGGATGCCTTCATGGAATAATCTATGGATTTGTGCCTCTCTGCAGATGCTGGTCCCTTTTCCCCACTGGTCTGAGAGCTCACTGGGAGCCAAAATTCTATCTGGGTAAGGCTCGGGAACTTGCTCTGTCACTGAGGGCTGCAAAAGCAGTCTCAGGGATCCCAAAGGGACCCTGAAACCCCACCAGTGACACTGCACCAGCTCTGTTTTTGTGTTTAATGTTCCCTGATGGGTCAATCTTTTAGCAGTTTTCTGAATTTTAACGCGCAACATCCTGAAGCAGAGAACTTCAAAGTTTAATGTAAATTGTGAGAACAGCTTGTGTCACTTTTCAGTCTGGTACGAATTTCACTGGGTACCAGCAGTTGTATCACAAGGAAGGGATGATTCATACACCCATTCTCTGTCCTTTCTGTTGGCCCCTTCCCAAGCTGAGGAGCCCTGGAGTACTTTGCTTCATCCTAAAGGGGAGACAGGAAGATGTATCATGTATTTTATCACATTTCAGTAGACTTATGCTGCTGCAGCTGGACTGATACTAAACTTCAGGGCTGCTTCACTAAAACTGGCATGACTTCACTGCAAACTCAAGCCAGATACAGCAATGCAAAGCTTCTCCATTAAAAAAGCTTCCCATATTTGATGATTGTCTGCTACAATGGAGTTCTTGATATTGCTCTTCAAATAATTTTGTATTTCTAAAAGTCATCATTTATTCACGACAGTTTAAACCTTATTTTTTCTAGCTGTATTAAGCCTGTATAAAAATTAGCTCCTACAAAATGAACTTGAAGCAAAATCTATTCTGCTTCCTAAAACCTACTCTATACATAGTCATATGATTTGCTCCTGATTTAAACCTCAATTCCAACCAAAGGCTTCAGGTCAAAATTGCTCCTACAAGGTAATTGAGCCAGGAGTTTTGAATTCCAATGGTGTGTTGGAATAGTTGGTGTGGGTTTCAAGTTGCAGAAATTAATAATAAAGTCTAGTTTTTTTATGTGTTTGCACTGAAGAGGAGACTTCAATCTCTGCAGTAAAAACATTGAACTGAGTCTAAATATTCTTAATTAATATATACAGACAACTGTTTTTAGCTTGTGTGTACGTGTACTAATTTTAATTCATAGAAATCTGTAGTGGATTCATTTTGAAAGAGAATTGTAAATGTAATTTTTAAAAGACTAGATTTCTTACACCTGACACCAAAAGCAGTCAGACCTGTATAATTTTATAATCATAGAGTAAATATATTAATTTCTCTTCTCCTTTTGTCTCTGGAAACTATTTTGATTTTAATTTTTTTTTAAATATACTTTTGGACTGATGGTGAATCCTACAAGAGAGCAAAAAGTTCCCTGGGTTAAACTGAGCAGAATATTGTGAGGGGTATGCTGAGCAAACAGTCAGCTGAATTCTCTTCACAGAGATTCAAAATCCCTCCTTGATCACTGTATTTGGGTAATGTTTTGCAAATGCAGCAAGCTACCCCAGAAGGGAGGCTCTCTCCCATGTTGCATGGACTCCAAGGAAAACAGAGGATCAGTGACCTTCAGAAAAACACTGTAAGCCATTAAATGAACTGTTTAAAACAGTGGAAAGTCTGAAGGAGTAAAAAGTTGTATGAAACAGATCATAACTTTCTGAAGAACAGAATCATGTTCAGCAACTGAAAAGTATTTAAAGCCTGACAGGAGGAGACAAATTAACTTCACGGTTTCCTGCTGCTCAAGGGTACATCTTATGAATTATTGCATATCACAGCCCCTTAACTCACACCTTACTACTCTCTGTTGAATACTTGCCAGCTGGACTTAGCCAAAGACTAACTTGGATAAAATACATTTCCAAGGAAGATGTTCCAGTAACACATTGAATCTTGTTCTGTCCCTCTGGTCAGACACTGAATTTGCAGCAGTGATGGCACAAGTGAGCTGCACAGCCCTTCAGCTGCTCTTGGGTCTTTTTTGCAGGAACAGATGCTGTACCTCAGGGTGCTAGCACAGAGGAGGGAGTGACTTCCAAGCCTTGTGAAGTAAATACACTCTTCCCACTCACTAATAAACACTGCTTTTCAGCCTCTAAGGTAAACAGAGTGCAGATGCCATCGGTTAAATGGGAAAATAATTCCTGATCTGTAATACACTTCTTGTTTAGATTTAAGAAATGTTTCACGCATTAATTTGTCAGAATAAAATAAATTTAAAAAGTGTGTCTGGGAATGTCTGCCTTTGTTCCCAGACTTTGAGTATTCACTGTTCCTAAGTGCACTGAACACATCTGAGTAGCACTGAGAAGCACTTCTCAGATGAGAAGTGCTTTGCTAGGTTGTTAACAGAAATGAGACTGCTTACACGAGGCCACCCCCAAAGAAAAATATTTTTAACAAATAAATGTGTTCTGAGGCAAAACTTTCATATTCTTTGTCATCTATTATCTATCCTGCCCAGGATGGTGAGACAAGTAGCAGTTTTTGACATTTAATGATACATTTATAAAGTACACTCAATTTGCACAGCTAGAATTTGGAAATTATGACATTTATTGTAGGTGCTGTAGTAGCAACTTTACTTGCTTTTTAGGAGATAGATTTTCTTTACTTTCAGCTTTCTGAAAAATTGATTGCTGGGAACAAAACTGTCTTTGTTTAGTATCTTGTCATGCTTCCAAGGAAGTTAAGATTGTGATTGTTCAATAGCAGTATGAGCAATGATAATTTTACATTTAAAGTGTCAAAAACTACTTAGAGGAAAGGTTGAAGGGAAATGTTTTCCATTTGTTAAAATGAATACTTTAACTACCTCCAAAATATCAAGACATAAAAAAATACACAAGGAGAAACTTTTTAGGAATTGTAAATGCTCCTTAGTTTTCCTTATGTCTCCACTTGTATTATGTTTACAAAATTTTGAAGGTTATTTACCCCTGTCTCTAGGTTTCTGGAAATCCAGAAGCTCTTTCAGTACGTTTAAAAACCAAGCCCTTAAAAAATAACAAGAGCATAAAAATGAGTAGAAAAGAAAGAAATGAAACATAAACCACTGTTGGACCGAGTCAGATATTTGCAAGATTTCTCTAAGATGTAAAGTACACAATACACTAAATATGTATCTTCTTAAAAACTCTTGGTACCTTGGCAACATCAATATGAGTATTCATTTTTAATGGTAAGATTAACGAAGCAATCAAGGTGTATCCAATATTGAACATAGAGAAAAAGTCAATACTACAATTTCAGAGAAATCATCTCAAAAAAGGACAGTTATGTGATATTTGGAATAATAAAACCAGTATTTAAACCTCTGGAAAGTGTTCAAAATGCAGGGAACCGAAAAGAAAACGATGTGTAAATGAATGCAATCCTCAGAAATGCAACAGTTGTAGCCTGCCTTTGGTAACAGCAAGAACAACACGATTAAGGTGCACAGAAGGCATGAAGGGGATTTGACACTTATTAGGATGTGAGTAGGACATGTTTCCTTTGTATAACACAGAATTTTTGACCTGGAGCTCAATTAAAATGAATACTTGCTGTACAAGAAGCAGAGTAATTCAGCAGAGGATTTGTATGTTTGAACAAATCTCTTTACCACAAGGAGTGATACTGAAAGATAAATGGCATGTTTCTCCATTGCCTTTCGTTTTTCTTTTTCTTTTTTCTTCTAGTAGACAGTGACCTTAAGACCTCTGTTGAATGGAGCTCCAGAATTGTAGGAACCATGTTTTTAAATTATTTTTAAGAGAATAAAGATATACATGATGTGTATCCCAAGCCCAGGGAATTTAAATTATGCTCTGGATAAAGATGTTGTGAACAGACCAACAAAAACAGGGTTTTATCTCTGAGGTAAATGGGCTGAAACAGATGAATGGCAAGTCTTTCACATTTGTATCAGACAAAAAGCAAACTGGAAATGTATGTTTCTTGAGTCAGCTTAACTGTAGTTTTTCAAAGCTTTGTAATATATTATAGAAACATGAACAAAACATTTTCATCTTTAACATTTTTGGTCTTCCTAATTTGAATATTCTGGTACAAAATATAGCAATTACAGCAATTCGTGGCAAATTTTTATGCATTAATTAAAACGAGGGTTTTTTTAATGTCTGAATAATATTGTAGTAACAAATATTTAAGAACCAGACTACAGTAAGGTTTTGGTACATTTACTGTAAGTCATTAAGCTATCCCAAAGTATTTATTAATTCACCACTCTGTGAAATCTGGGATTGACAGAGGAGTAATCAGTGAACACTTTATGTACCTGAGGTTTTTAAGGCCAATCACATTGTGGTCTTTTATTTCAGACAGAGATAAAAGCTCAAACATGTGTTAGGGAAAATAAGGTCCATGGAAGGGATGACAAATGAGAATGTTTCCTCATTTCACTGTGCTTTCAAATTTCACCGAGCATGGGCACTTCATGCTTTCACTATTAGAACTTAGGTAGTGTATTAATTATGAAACAGCTGTTCATTATGCTAATTAAGAGAGTAATCATGACATCTTTTTAAAAAAATCAACTGTACTTTTCTTTTGATACGAAAGCCACTGATAAGGAGCAGTGAAAAGACCTGACTTGACTCATTCCTAGCAAACTGACCGTGGCTTCAAGACTAAGAAACCATCTCCAGTCAGTTAGAATGCTATGGCAGTTTTGTTTTTACATTTTTCATTAATTTGAGGAACTACGTCAGTTTATTTATACTTTCTATTAATCATTAGAAAAGTTCACAGACATCCCTTTGGCCTAACTTCTTTTGTAAACTGTGGGATGAATGGAGAAGGGAAACACAGTTGTACTCCCTGGGATGATTAGGATCAAATGAATCCATGTTTAACATCTTACCTTACCAGAAAGAGGAACTGCATCTCATGTGCCATGTGCACAGGTTTCCTTGGCTGTGCAAAGTAGGAGGCATGGAAATGCTGACCATAGACTAGGTATGAGCTTTCCATTACATTTCTCCATTACTGCTTTTCAGTCCCATGCTGGAGACTGGGGAAGATTCAGGGCATTTTAAGAATTTGATTCATTTATGTAAAATGTGGAAAGGCAGATACCAGTGGTTTCAGGTAATTTCCAGACATATTCTATTCTATTGGTATAACAAATATTTATTGAATAGCAAAAATACTTTAAGCAGCTCTCAAGATACTATGAATAATTTAAAATGAAACTAGACTGCTGCATTTGTGGTACTGAATTCATCATGGTGTACCTGAGACCTGCGAGCACTCTATTTTTCCTTATAGTTTTATTCTTGAGAGAGAAAAGAAGAAAAATAATATCTGACTACCTAGATGTATATTGCAGGTTGTCAGTCAGCATCATTTAGAAATTACAAGTGCTAGAACAAAATATGAGATATGTCAGGTGGGCCTTGCTCTGTACACTGTACCCAACCAGTGGAACTATTTTGAATGTACATGAGACACGGGGTACAACTCATGTACTCCACCTTTGAAGTCCTCAATGCATAGAACTAACAATTATTTGATCCTGGAATATTATTTTTGAAGATACAGTGATTAATATACAATATTATATGAAGCATTCAAAATCACAATATTCATAAATCACATAATGCTGTGGGGAAAGGCACATTTTCCTTATTCACTTTCTCTGCTTATTTGTGCTGCGTCCAAATAGCAAATGGATGACTCTTTCCACTAGATTGCATCCAGAATACAGAAAAAGGAAGGCTGTGAGGAGGGTTTTTTGCTGTGATTGTTAATTATTTTTTGAAATCTATTTCCAGGGATCACTGCTTTCTAAGAGCTCAAACAAATTTTCTAGTAGCACTAATATGTTATTTGGGTTGATAAAAAATGGGAAACTCTAATTGTTTCACATTAATGAAGAGACAGTAAAATTCCAGACAAGTTTTCTATAAATAAAAGAGCAACTCCTATTTTTTCATGTCTCCATTTGTTCTACATGCAGAATCCTATATTTATCCATTTAATAAAGCATTTTTTCTTTTAGAACTAGATATTCAGCTCACATTCTGGCTCTTAGAAATGATCAATAAATTTGTGGTGAGTTTGCATAAGTATTTTTCTCAGATATATCAAGTCCTTGACTGAGATATTTTAATTGCTATAATTTGAATAACTAATTCCAAGTTCTGAAAATTAGGTGAAGGTAGTATGTGATTAACTGCTGTTAATGAAGCCATTACCTGATCAAGTAACATTTCATTCTTGCAACTGATTATCTCTAAATGCAAATGAAATTGATCTAAAGTATTATATTTTTTCGTGGATTTATAGTACAACTTTTAAATATTCTGCAACTACTGTTATGCAGCATACTTTGCCATTTTGATTCTTCTGACAGTTCAGTAAGTTTATATGCCCAAAATGAATTCAGAAAAATTCTGCTCCAAACAAGAATGTCCATTCACGTGCAAAATTTCTTTGCTCAGAGCATTAAGCCAAGAAGAAATTTAAACTAACTTTTAGTGAAATGGGAGTTAGTAATAATGCTAGCAATTACCTGCATTGCTTCATACAGAATATATCCAAATGCAACAAATTATCTAGTGACAGGATATAAAATTATTGATGAAGGAACTTTATGATGTTGTGATATTCATTTGTTTAATTTAAACAACTGCTGGTCCATTTTCATCACTTCTAGACTTTTATTTAGTTTTAATGTAAAGAATGTTAAGAAATAAAAGTGATGGAGCTGTGCACAGAACACTGAAAAGTTTGGAGTTAGAGAGATCTTTATGCAATAAAAAGTAAAAAATTGTGAACATTGATTTTATCTTACCTATGTTATGATGTATACTGCAAAATCCTTCATCCAGGTCATCCTGCTGTCACAATTACCTTTCCACAACCATTTGTATTGACATAAAGATCCACCTCAAAAAATTTCCTAAATTATATGGCTAAGACAAAAAAAAAAACTGGGAAAAAGAAGGGAAAAATATATTTGTGGAAAGAGGGGTGGGAAGGGTTGCCTATTGTCACAAGATGCTTAAGGGTGTTAAGCAGGAGCTATCATGGTAAAATCTTAAAGAATAGAATGACTGAAATCTATATTTTCCTCCATTTTCTACCTCTTTGTCTCATCTTCATCTTCATTTTCATCTTTGTCTTATCTTTGCCTTCTTTCATTTTACTCGCCATAGTTTTCTGGTCCATACCCTTGGTGCCACCACTGGCTTGATTCCTTCCTGCTGTCACTCTGCTCCTGGGAAGAGAAAGAGGGGTGACAGAGGTCAGACACCACCCTAGAACACATTATCTGTTACCTAGTAGGTGCAGATAAGACACACACACAGATAAGACACACTGGTTAAACCACAGAAAGGAAGATCTCATATGCACAATTCTTTCCAGTTATGTTTGCTTCCTGCACTGAGAACCAGCAGCTGCGAGGAAAGCCTCTCTTATACTTTCCCCTCCCTTCCTTGGGAATGTAGCAGTTATCATCTGATACACTTAGGTTAATCTAGCTTTAAAAATAATTTTCCTTACACTAATATCACTAATAACTTTTGCTTTTATAACTTCATTTAAAGAGAATAATCTCTGATCCTAAATGTAACACTTAGTTTAAGGGTAAAAATATTTAAAAAATAATGCTGCTAATTCAGAAATAGACAAGCTGTATTTGAAATCTAAACAATCAGAATGGTAAAACATATACATTCCAGTTATTTTAGAAAGTAAAAAAAGTGATAAAATACTTTACATTTCTTCTTTTGTGGAGATTCAGACTTGGGGCTTACTCACAAACTCTTTTGCTCTCCCTGTACATCATACCCACAGCAAGCCAGCCACCTACATCATCTGTGCACCTGCACACTCACAGGCAAATCTACATCCAGTCTACTACCTACAAACCTTTCTGCTTTCTTTTAGAGTGGGAAATAACATTTTCAGTAATTAATGTATATATCCAGATTTCCCCACCAGACTGCGTCATTGCTGAGCCATCCAAAATGTCAAACATCACTGAGCATGTTAGGGAGGTCTGCACAACTTAAGATAAAACATTTCAACATCTAAAGTCTGCTCTTGCATTTAGGGCTAATTCTGTCTTTAGAAAGACATAGCTGCATACATATCTAATAATTTGGTATTTATCACTGAGTTCTAACACAAATAAGAAATCAAAGTTCTTAGAATAAAAATAGCACCTAAAGACACTTCTTGTACAGTTTGGCACAGAACTTTTCAAATGATGTTCAGTCCTGGTAAATCCAGGCAAACTCACAGGAATGTTAAAAAAATAATATCCAGCTCTTGTATTTGTTTTATCTAGTCCACTTCTAAAAGTTAAGAATGTGTTTGTATGAAGATAAAGTTGGGGGTATTAAACATGTCACATCTTGAGAATAGTGGAAAAATAGAAAAAATGCACTCAAAAAAGTGATATTAAGACAACAGAATAATTTTGTACTAAAACAGTCTTAAAAAAATATACAAGCATTGCAAAAAGTGTTCAACATACTGGGAAGAAGTTTTTCCTAATCTCACTAGTTTTTAAACGTGACATTCCTGACAGAGAAACATTCACTGACAATGCTTAAATTGACACAACAGGAAACTTAGGCAAGTAACATTGAAAATATCCTTTGTCATTTGGTTGAATTTAATCTATGTGTGGAAAAACAACAAAAAAACCCCTCTAATTCAATTTATCAGAAACATTGGAAAGATTGCATGTTTGTCCACATGCAATGTGTTATTTTTCATAATAAAGCCAAAATTATTCAAAACAGATGTCCTTCCTGAGATAGCTGGGGATGTCTGGCAATAATTTCCCATAATATCACGATTGACCTACCTACAATGATGATTTGTTTAATTTTTATTTTATAGCTGTGTTTTTATCCATATATACCAAAAATAAAAATGAAGAGAAGGAAACTTAGTTTTGAAAAGGAGACTAAATATTTGTGAACACATGGAATTGAAAAACCATCCACAGCAACAAAATTAATCCTTAGAATATTAATGACAGAAAAAAGTATAATTTTTTTATCTTTGTGCAAATAGAATAACAGTACTAGAACTATTGAAACAATTTATCACATGAGGGTATTTTCATCAGAGGAGAAGAAAATCATCATGGCATTATGTGGGCTTTGCAAAGGATCAGCCTACAGAGATTGTGTGACAGTAGCCCACAGAGACACAGCTGACTGTTCTACATCAACCTGACAGTAATCATGAAAGATTGCTGCAGGAATACAGATAATTATGCTGGAGAGACCTGTGCTCTCTGTAAACAAAGTGGGTAAGCCTATCTCAGGTTCTGAGCTGGTACAAATATTCTATTACATAACAAATACGGATTTTAAGAAATTGAATGGAAATCTGACAATATATCCTGACCACTACATTTTAAAAAAGGATGTAATTTTTTCTCCAAGAATAATTTCTAATTATATAGCTAAACTTTATAAACATCTATATCTACATCTCTTAATAAGATGTAAATATGCGAGAAATAAATGAATTACCTTTTACTTTTATGTACTTGTTATCTCACATTCAATCTAGCGTAAGGTTATCATTAGGATGATAAAAAGTTTTGCCAAACTGAAGGAAAAAGAATTTGTTCTTCTAATAGCTTACAGGACACAGTTATGCTGTATGGTCTACAAATTATGCAAATATCTTAGATGAATATGCTGGGTACAAGCTACATTCAGTTTTCTTGGGTAATGGTTTTACCACTTAACATTGCCATAAAATGCCAAAATGATTAGGCGATGGCTCAGTATGCTAAATGTCTATCAAGTAAAACACTGCAGAATAAGTGATGATAAATTTGGTTTGGTATCACATCAGCATTTCCTTGATGAATCCATATCCCTATGTTCTTGCTTGCTGTAGAGTCAGACATTCCAGAAATGCAAGAGTTCACTAATACAGGTTCTCCTTTTGCCACTAATATTACTATGTTTTGGTTGTAAGGGATCTATTTCAAATTAAAGCATTATGCAGTAAGAATAAAGCTGGAAGAGCCTAGGCAATGCCTCCAAATTAATTCTGAAAATTAGTGAGCTGCTTCCAACATTAGTAAATTCTAAGAAAATATGTCTTTCCTGGATAATAAGAAATCTCCAGGCTGGCTAAGATTAGCCAGCAGCACTGTACACTCATTTTTGAAGGAGGAAATGTACTAGAGACCTTCACAAAGAACACACTCAAAGGAGACAGTATAAACTTCTCTGTAAGTCTGTGCTAAATAGGTGTTGATATTTTTTTATCTAATGCATGTGATACCAGTTAGACTGTATAGTTTCTTGAATTGCAAGCTGCTATCCTCTTGCAAGGCTTTAATGCGAGCTAATACTTCTCATATGCAGCAAGTAGTCAGTATGACACATAAATGGCTAATAAGTGCAAGAGCAGGACAAGATGAATGAATGTGTCTGTTGAAATTAGCACTATATCAATCACTAATTCTTCACATGGTTAATAGTTAATAATTTTATTTTAATAATCTAATAATCATTGACTAGTTAATAATTTAATAACAGTTAATATTTTTCCAAAGCAGATTTTGCATGCAAAAAATAACATGGCTCTCTGAACCCAGACTTCTCTGGGAATACATCTGGTTCAGCACTAACAATATATAAAAAACTAGAGAGCCCAGTTACAGAAACTGAGGTATTTGAGAGCTGAATAACTGGAGTGTGTGTCTAATGCTGGTTTCTCCAGGTGTGTATAGTCACATCATTTTATGCAAAAACAGTGATGATTGGAAAATGACAGGTATTGTACCTGTTTGCCTCATCTGTCCCCTTGGATCAGCACTGAATTTGTCATTTGGTGTCATTCTAAAAAATCCATCATTTCATAACCACATTGTTCACATGGTAGATACTCTGCAATTGAAGTGATATAAATAAATAAATGCTTTCACAACATGAACCTTTATAGCACTGCACACTGAGTCTTTAAATATCTTTCACTGTCATTGCAAATATTCTCTGAATCTCATATGCCCAGCTATGGAATTATTCAACAATATTAAAATGCAGGAAGCAGTTCAAATTATACAATAGAATTTTCAGGAAGTTTTCATAAAATATGCATATCTTTTCTAACTTTAATTATATTTTCTCCTTTTCCTAGGCCCCATCCTTTTTTGAACACAAAATATTGAATTCATCCTTCATGTTATTCCATTTTTCAGATAGTTGCCAAATACAGATGTTAACAGTTGCAGTGACTCAAAACAAAAAGGCTTCAGCAGTGTAAAACATGCAATTGTATTTTGGAACCTATATGTTCTCTGGGTCATGAACTTAAACTAAATTTGCTCCCTTCAGCCTCTGATTTTTGGAAATCCAGTGAAAAATGCTGTAGCTTAATAGCTGCAGTATATAATGGAAGGCATTCCCAGTTCTGCCTTATGATAAGTTCTGTGACCTAGGGTAACTATTTAAACTATGACAGTAAGTTTCTTTCCTTTCCCCCATTTTTTTTTTTTCTGTAAGGGCTATTAAAAAAAACCCCAACCAAAAAAATATACATATATATATGCACCTGTGAATTTATTTGAGCTAAACTGGCAAATCATATGGTTCTTTTCTTAGAGGAGAGCTGATAGGGTGATGTAATAGTTTTTTTCAACTTTCACATCTATGAATATATGAATAATTTTGTACTTTACTGAGATAACAGTTTGGTTAGTCAGGATTGGTTCATTAACATAAATGGGTCCAAATGAGAACACCAGTATAGACGGGGAATGGGAAATACAGTCCTGGATGTCACTCACTGTAAACTGGCGCTGACTAATTCAGGACAGTGGTCTCTCAGCAACACTGGTGCCAGGTGACACAGAAGTCAGCACAGCCTGGGTGTATTTGTGAAATAGAATGGATATAATCAATGAGGTAACTCAAGACTTATGGCCAGAGAAGTAAGAGGAAAGTATGTTCTTTTCTATAAGCATGAATACAGGTGAATTCTCTATTTGTTTATTACAGTTTATCTCTTTTTTTCTGTGCAATATTTGTCCATATACAGGCCTTTATTTTCTCCAGTTTATTCGTTCACTGTATTATTTCTCTGAGAAAATTTTACTCTGAAGATTGTCTATCAGAAGTTGGTTGCAAGCATTCATTATTCAAAATTTGTGCTGTTCATCATCAAAACATATAATCTAGTATATTTTTGCTTCTTTGCTTGATGATTGGTTAAGCATAATTCTTAGATTTTTAGTGTGAATCATGAATTGGAAACTTGCTTTCCAAGTTTATTATTAAATACCATTTATTTGTTGCTGTGTCAATAAATTTAAAAAATACTGTAAGACCCACGAAGGTCTCAAACAAAAGGGTGCAGCACTTTATGTGGTATAATTTATCACTGGAGCTACATATCTGTGGAGACATTCTATTTACATTATGGAGAACTCTGTGTTTATCAAGTTTACTTATAGAGATATTTGTCCTATTCTAATATCAATTTATTGGCATTCCTTGGAAGATTGTCAGTAATAAAAGAAATTATAGGCATTGCCCATTTGACTTGCTTTACCTCTGATGCTGACCAAAACAGGAATTTTCTCAAGGTGAAGAAGGCTTGCAAAAGCAACACATGACAAACAATCCTTTAAACTCTACTCTGACCTACTCTCTAACACACACTCTTCAGTGCCAAAGCCTCATTTTCCTTATATGAAATTATATATTATCATAACTTTATGAAATTATAACTGCAATTCTGACTGAAATTTCTGAAGGCAATTCTGAAATTTTTAACAACTGGCAGAGAAACAGACTGTAAGTCTTCATGGAAGAAAAGTAAGTAGAAAAAAAGCATCACAGCTACTTATGCTGGTAGACTTAATAATCACCAGAATTAAATGTTTTGCTTTAATTTTCTAATTGCTTCTAAAATGCTTCTTGTGGAACAGCTTGATTTCCATGATTTCTGCCATATCCATCAATATTTTGACAGTGCATTTTAGTTGTATCATGTAAGTGATATCCAAATTGAAGTTAACCCAAAGGTTTTCTATTCCAAGTCCTTTTCTGACGTCATACTCCAAAACTGCACATGCCAGGTTACTCCTTCAGCATTTATTCTGTGCCAGCTCCTCAGAACTGTTGGATTTCAACAAGCACTCAACAAGGAAAAGCTTTGTGTTCTTGGCCTCTTTCCTCTCAGTCCTGAATAGTCACTAGGTGTGGGACTGGGCTCTCTGGCAAAGTGTGAAAAGTTGTACTACATTTGTGATAATATGTAATTAACCTATGTTTGAGGATCAAATTGGGATAGCTGCATCTCCTATGGCATTCTAATTTATTATTAACATGCAGCAGGACTGGAAACAGACGTTTCCTTTAAGACAAGTAAAAATACAACTGTATTTTTATATGCCCACATATTGAAAATCTAGGAAGGGAGTGTTCTGAGGAAGAAGCTGCCAATAGTGGCATTTGTAAATTATGCTAAAAGACTTTGTCTGCCATAGCATATTCTATTACCACGGATATCATCCCCAGTAGCAAAGCAAAATGAGGAAAAATTCCTGGTTTGGTGGAAAATCAGTCATCATTTCCCCTGGGGCTTGATTTTTTAAGATATTTTTTAAGAGTTTGAGATAATCTGGTTTTATATTCAAAGCCACTGAAGTTCCTTATCACACATACTTATCAGTGCAACCTTGAGTCATCTCGTTGCAAGCAGTTGCATAAATTATGTACATAGAAGTTTTCCTAGGTAAATCTGACTGTAGTTATATTACAACAGGAAGAAATCAGTCACACAGTTACAGTCATACTAATCCTGGAGCAATGCATCAACCTCAGAAAGTCAGCTCAGCATAAACGTTGTTTCACTGAGTCATCTAAGTTGTGAACACAAGCTGTCAGGAGTAGAAAGAACTGAAAATTTTTCCATCATCTAAAAAATACATTACAAATTGAATAAAAGATTTCCATTCTACATCCTTTAAATTCTGCATGAAACCTATGCATTCAATGTAATTGCATTATAGAAGCATGCTAATTCTAATCAACCTTGTCACACAGAATTCATTAAGTTTAAAAACCTTGCAATTTTAAGTTTTTTTCAGACTACCCAGGAATTCACTTAATGAAAGGACTGACTACTTATCTAAAAAAACTTGAAAAATTGAAGAAATTTGACACACAGAGAACACTGAGAAGGAAAAAAATGTTTTGTTTGTTTTTTAGTTTTTTTTCCGAGATTGGAAGAAATACCAAGAACTGAAAAACTTGAGAGCGGGCTTTGTTTCTTCACATCCTCTTTTTTCATCTATACAAACTTTCTACCTCTTTTAGGCATCATAATCCTTATCTGTACTGCCCCCCTGATCTCAGATGTTTTTCCTTCATTCGGGTGCTCCCTGTGGCTGAGGGCTCGGTCAAGGGGCTGTTGAAATCCCTGTGAGCTGCAGCCAGTCCTGGCGTCCTGCTTCAACACTGAATCCCCCAGGCACCCAGACTGCTTGTGTTGTGCTGGGCAAAGCAAGGCTGTCTCACTGAATAAAGCTCGGTGCTTGATGCTTACTACAGAAAGGGGCTATTCTGTCCTTTCTGTTGATTCTATTTGGAGTTAGGATTACTCCACACGCTTGAAAATAGCTCTTCATGCAACGTACTGTGCAATTCTTTCGTGCATTTTTTTTGCCCAAGGATCAAAGGAAGCACCTTTAACTGAGTGTTACAGGTCTAAAAGTGTTATTATGGTTTTCATGAACATCAGTGACAAGCTTCCAATGAAACAGTTTTAACTTATGAGCAATACATGTACAAAATTAACATCACAAGATTTTAAACCAGCTTGTCTGAGCTGCCATAGGATTTTAACAGACAGCAACCTCTCTAATAACCCTTTGTATTCAGATCCTTTTTTCCTCTTTATTTCTCAGTTTCAAACACTGCAGCTCTTTAGTCTCCTGCTCAGTCTCCCACATCTCATTTTCCATGATTCCTCACATCACTTATGCAGTTTCTGCCTTCACCATCCCTCTATTGTCATGCTGCAGTCACTGGGTCTTCCTTTCTTGCTGGTCATCTCTGTGAAGTCTTTCCCTTTCAACTGTCACTTTTGGAACTCTCCTCCACGAGGAGATAGTTTTTTTCACTCCAGTATCTCTTTTGCTCTCAGGGAAGACAGTTCTTTCATCTCTGCTATCCGGTCAGCTCCCCACTTGAAAGAGCAGTCTCAGTTCTCACTCCCACAAAGTCTTTTGAAGGAACAAGTTCTAACAATGACCTTCCATGTCCTGCTGTTGGGCCAATCTCTTTCCCAAACACCTGGATACTTTTCTTCTCCCTTTACACTGCTTTTATCCAGAGAATATTTCTCTCTTCTTCCACTGACTGATTGAACTGATGCCCTCCTCCCACCACTCTGACTGTTCCACCTGCCAGTTTCAAGGGCACATAGCCACAGTTTCACTGACATAAATTGGTTAAATGTTTGTGAAAAGGTCATAGCAACTACTACTTAAGAATACAACTGTAGCTTGCTAAACAACAGAAGATAATTTTTCTTTAATTTGTGCCAGATTTTTCGATAATAGAAAATAATACAGAGCCACATGTAAAATCGTGTCAAGATCACACCAGAAAACAGATGCTTATTTCAAGACTTGTCTCTGAGGCAGGCGTGTTGTTTACTTCAGGCTTACTCAGCGTGAAAAAACATTTTATATATCTCTGGGGAATTCCTAGAGTATGTTCCCTTAAACTTTTATGAAACACCAAAAAACTAGAATAAAACCTGTGATGATCCTTAATCAGAAATAGCCAGAGAATGAATAGCTGCAGAATAGCTGCAGGGATGTTACAACTTACTTTAGCAAGTGTTTTCAGCTCTGCTTCACAAAAAGGATATTTTGGGGGTTTATGTGTTTACAGAATGTCTTGGAATACATAAAATATTTGACTTTTTTCTCTAAAACTTCAGTATCTTCATAAGTCACAAATAAAAAACAACAGAATTTAAATTTATTAATTTTATATTATTATATATTTTTTCAAAAATGAACAAAGACCTGTGAAAGAAAATGTAAAATAATAAATAATCATAATCACACTTAAGGTTATCAAAATTTTCAAAAATTGTCCAGATTACAGAATCACAGAATCATTAGGGTTTAAAGGGACCTCTAGACATGATCTAACTCCCTTGCCAAGACAGGGTCACCTGGAGCAGGTGGCTTAGGAATGTGTCCAGGTGGGTTTGGAATGTCTTCAGAAAGGGAGACTCCATGACCTCCCTGTGCAGCCTGTTCCAGTGCTCTGCTACAATCAAAGTAAAGAAGTTCTTCCTCATGTTGAAGTGAAACTTTTTGTGTTTAAGTTTATGGCTATTACTCCTTGTCCTGTTGCTGGGCACCACTGAAGAGATTCTGCCACCATCCTCTTGGCACACACCTGTGAGATATCTGTGTGCATTAATGAGATCCCCTCTCAAGCTTCCCTTGATCTGGAAATTGTGTTAGTAATCTCACAGCCAAAGATCTTTCTCCTATTCTTCTATGAAAACATGAGGCTATTAACTATGAAAAATTATAGGTGGACACCTGGGGCGTATTTATCTTCTTTCACATTTACAAGCCCTTAAAAAACCTTTGCACTGGGATTACCATTGTTAAGAGTAAGAATGTTCTGTTGCATATATAAATGAGAGACTTTGACTTCTCTAATCTGAGTTGAATTGCAAATGAGAAATTTGAAGCACTGCAGTAAGAAAGGATCTCCTAAATTAATGGTGAGAAAAGTTTTGTTTCAACAGCACTAAATTGTCTAATTCTTCTACCTTTTCATTTTACATATTCAAACAAGAACATTTGAACTTGTGAGAGAACTTTTTTCAAATGTAAGAATAGAGTATCCTGCTAATTCCAGACATTTATTCTTGTTTAAAAGCAAATTTTAGCAAAAGATACATGCACAGCACTTCCACAGAAAACTGTATAAATGTGAATGGGTTATGTTTTTCTTTATTCCAATGAGAAAATTTCTCCAGACTTGAAAAAGTACTTAGATATTCCTTTAGACTACACAAAAAAGGTAATTTAACATTAAAACCAGCAGGGGCAGTCTAACTTCAATTAATTCCTTGCTAAACTAAAATTAATGTATTCCAGGTTCTGGATATAGTGAAGTGCATGGCAGGGCTAAATCCTAAATATTAACCCATGAAAGGTATTGTTCTTGTACAAAAAATACCGGGGTTTTCAAAATGCACTTACAAACAAACGACTTTCTATTTCATATCCAGAGATGTATGTGCACAGAATTATAGTCCAGTCATGAGTAGGGAGTCCACAAGCATTATACTGAGGAAAAAAAAAAAAGTAAAATCTAAAAGATTTGAAAAATGCAAGTAAGTCTGCAGATTTTTTTTTCTCCAGAAGTATAATTTGTTTTTCATTTACTCAGAGGTTGTTCATGCTAATCTTCCTTCCTTGTGCTATTTCTATCCACATTCAGAACATGTATCCCGATGTATTCACATTCAGAAATTGTTCTGCTGTGTAAAAATCAGTTTTTCATTAGATTATAAACAAAAGTGAAAGTGCAGAACAATCGCTTTTCAAATTAAAAGCAACTTAAATTCTCAAAGCATATTATGATGTTTTTTTATATTGGATAGAAAAAAGATGTCAGTTTGCTTTAGTGTATTGTTTGTGAGACCTCTTTCCATTAAATCTGTATATGTGTTTAGGTAGCACTGATTAAAAAAATTTGGAGACATTGTGTTTTTAAATAAACTTGTTAAAATGATTAAAAATGTATCCTACTTTTTAATCATAAACATATTTTTAGGACATACACTGGTGCCTTTGAATCATTTCTTTTCCAAACCCCTACGTTTCCAATTTTATAAAATTAAAGAGTTACATATTTTTGTATTTATGTTAGCATATAATTGGGAGGGGGGAGGGTGTAAATTTCATATTTTTACATTGGATTATTATTATTTAAAAAAAATTCCTAACATTTGATAAATTCCAGGTTTTCCAAAAATATTAACGTGAAAATTATGCAGAAGTGATTAGGCCATGGGATTTTGCCTTCTATGAGCTTCTGTCATTAATTTTGTCTATCATTTCCTAATACAATATTCATGGAAATACTTTGCTAATGGCAAAGGAGAGTGGGGATGGTTGTACCATGCATCATGCCCATACACCGTTTTATGAAGTCTTGAGAAGTTAGGAAAGTCTTTGGCAGACATGGGAAGAGGTTCTTGGAGCATATAACATATATATATACACATATATCCAATGTTACTGATGAAGTGAGCTTTTACCTGCTGTGTGACAAATCTATTTAAAAGAGCTGCCTGGAGCCTGAAACCAGGCTGGGTGTGAAGGTCTGGGAAGGGCAGGGGCTGAGGAAGGGCTTTAAGTGGAGACGTGAGAGAGGACCCTCTCCTGAGAGGAATGATGTGGGACAAGGAGAAGAGCAGGTGAAGATGTAAGGGGAAGGAAGAATTAACAGTAGAAGACGTGGAACAAAGAACAAAGTGTCCTCCAGTGCAGATGCTAGGAATATGTGCTGGTCCCTGACTTAGATGAGTTGTGCCAAGGAGCTGATGGAACTGCAAAGGGGAAAGCAAGAAAACCTCTTCCCTTGACTGTAGTCCCCTAAGCCCCATCAGCTCCTCCCTCGTCACTCACTTTCACTCTAAGGTCACTTTTCTTTAGTCCACTTTCCCACAATGTCAGAGGTGCTCTCTGGGCTCTGGACAAGTCCATCAGGTAATGACTGACAGGGAAGAAGTTTTGTCACCTGCACCTTCTCATGACATTAACACTGCCCTTTCCATGTAGCACTCACTACTGAAAACCCCCTCAGTCAAACAGATTTATTTTACCATACAAGCGGTCAATACAAGACATAGAAGCCAGCTTGATTTTGCTGCTCAGACCCTACACTCACTGCAGGAAATGACACCAATTTATTGCTGAAAGGTATGGCTCGATGTCCTTGTCCTTTTGCTAAGGTACAGCCTTGCAACACAGCTTTGTATCCACGTAACACCACAAAGGTAGCGTGATAGCTCACAATGGATTTCTATGCCACTACAAAAATGGCAATTGAACTGCCAATACCTTACACTAAAGACTATCAATTCATGATCATTGGACTGGATTTTCTTTCCTTTCCATCGACTTCATAGGCTCTCAATAGTGTCTGAATCCTGTGCATGTCTCAAGAAGAGCAAGAAACAGCAAGCAACCCAGGGAAGGTGTCAACTGAGGATTGATTCTGAGGTCATCAAGAACGACCTCTCTTATTCCAAACACTAAAAGAAATGACCTGTGAAGATGGAAAGAGACAAGGTCTTATTTTTTTCAGGCTGAGATGAATGCCTAACTTCATTGGATGCTTTCAGGAACAGCAGAAAGAAATGAGTAGAGTACTTGTAAGTGTCGTAAGACACCATACCTCTTATTGAACAACTGTATTAGAAATGATGAGAAAATCATTGGCTCTCTGATTTCCACGGTGGAGGGAGGGAGGGAGTGCAAGTTCTATATATTCTGTAACAAAGATTTCTGAGGTAGACATGACCTTGTCTCAAAAAATGAAAGGGGTTATTAGAGATAACTGTAGGGGGAAGGACAGTTCATATAAACTTTCCAAGACTTTGATCAGAGCCACATATTGCAATGTGCTTGTTACCTGTACAGTATACTGTGGCTGTGTTGGAGGAGAGGCTGCCCCAAAAATTCACAATTTTAATCTCAGACATAAATTGTGGCCTCACATGAATGTGCAGTTGGTAGCTGTTTATTAAAATACCTGTCTTGGAATAGCATGCTTGCAGCTAGCAAGTCTGAGTCTAATTTTGCATGTCTCTTAAAAATGTTAAGCAGCAATAAAAGCTTGCTCAGATGAGGGAACATAACAATGAGGTGCCTTCACAAAAAAATGTTATGAACAATATGAAAGAGAATAATAACAATAAAAAAGTGGATATAATTTGTTTTCGTTTTTTTCCTGGAGTCTGGCACAGAACCTTACCCAGTGGGAAAGCTTTCTATCACCAATAAAACTGGTCATTTCTGTGCCATGAAAATACCTTTACATTACTTGAGCATTTGAAACAATCTTTAGTGTATTTGGATTTATGTGCAGTTTTTTCTTTGCCTGTCATGCTAGCAATTTGAACACAAAAATAAGAACTTTTATAAAGATTTTAGCTTATTTAATTTGTGGTTCCATCTATTCATGGTTTCTTTTTCCTTCTGCCCTAAATTTTCTAATGTAGTAAAAAACTTTTCTGTGTTCTACTATGTGAGTAGGTTGCAAAAAGGCTCTGTAATTATGTAAACAAGTAGTGTATTCTCTATATAGCATGATTTTATACACATATATTTGTATACATTAAATCTTTATATATTTCTCTTTATATGTTCAATATCTGTTATGTCACAGTGAGTGTTATGTTCTGAAGCATGCAATCACTCACCAAAGTTATTTTAGATGGGTTTTGTAATAACTGTTCTGAACATTTGATATCACCATTGATTGTAGAAGCAACTCTGAACATACCATCATTGCAGATTTCCCTATTATAATACTTTAAAACAGAGTAATTTCATGTTAGTGTCATCCTACTTCTTTCAGAAGCATAAGCTTCAAAAGGTATGTTTCATCCCTGCCAAAAACCGAGTGCAGGGATAAATTATGATTTCTGCACAGCACATGATCCATTATAACATGATACATCCTTCAAGGAAAGAGTTAATCCCAGACACCCAGTAAAGAAAGAGATGAAAATTTGCCTGACTTTTGAGAACAGAACAAAAATGAAGGTATTCTTTTCACAAAAATGGAGTTGAAAAAAAAGCCCTACTGTTTTTTTCACAGGACAAGAGAAAAAACTCTGAAGAGGCAGCTATTTGATGGGCTAGGGGTCCTGTGGCAAAGCCTGATTAGAGATTATATCTTTGTGCAGATGAAAGGAGACTATGTTCTCTTTGTCATCCACTTGGCTATCTGCATTAGTACTGAGGCAATAAATCAGACTATGTGCAAGGGAATTGCTGAAGTAATAATCTCTTCCAAAGCAGAGGCCAAGGGCCTTGACGTGTGACAATATCACTGTAGGAATGGGAAAAGTGATATCCACTGTCAAAGTAAGTGACATATTTTTAGCTTAACTAATAAGAAATTAAGCATGGCTATTCCAGTTTTTGAGGAAAAGGCACTGCTTTGTGAGAAGGAGTCAGATCCTGGACTGGTATTCTTGCAGCAATGATGTCAGAAGATAGATTTTGAAAATAAAGAATTGTAATCCAATCCTTTCAGGTCTTGATATCAAAACTGAATGTTTCAACTGTGAGATAGGATTTGAGGATACACCCATGGTCACCAAATTACCTTTTCGGGCAGCTCACAGATACAACTCATGAAGAGGTGATGACAGAACTAAGATCCATATCAACCCCTTGAAAACATTAATAACATTTCAATACATAAAATTTCACAGTGTTAACACCACATTTTTCATGTTATGTTTGAGAGATATCACCATGAAATTAAAATGTGTTTTCAGAGCAAAATAGGTAAGTCAAAATTCCTGGGATCCTGTGATATGTGAATATGTATTTCTCTGTATAGTGTTGCACAGACTATACAATCTGTTCATTTGCATAAAAATATTTCAAATGATTTCCAGTTAGGTCAAAATTGTTTAGTCTTTAGTTAAGCCTTTAACTTTTCTGTGTGTTACAATAACCATAACTTTGAAATCTTGTTCATAACTGTAGTTTAATTAAAATTGGACAGCCCTGATTGTCCATTTTATTTCCCAAAGTTTCTTGCTTCCCAAGCAGAATTATTGTCTCAGCTACAGTAAATATGGTGTTGTCTGAGCTTGGCTGCTTGCATACGGTTTTGAAAATAAGTCTCATAGCTTCTGTCTTCTTACATTATAACAATACGAAGAACTGATGTTAACAACTCTGAAAAAAATGGAGCTTTGAGTGTTCTCCTATTGCATATGGCATCATCTTGCCTCGAGCCTTCAAATCATTGAAGCAAATGTGCACTATGCATAAAAACTTTTTTAATAAAGGGGGTAGGAATTTTAGAATAAATCAGAATGTCAAGGAATAGATGATTTTTAACATACAGGGCGCTATCTTGTGCACAAAATAAACTGAAGAATATCTTATTTCCACTTTAATATATCTTAATTGTATTTCTCTATGTCTTTATAGGTTAGAAGAGGTACATCCTTATATATGTTACTTTTCCACTGACTGTATTCTTTAGACTGACTGTAAAATACAGTCACTTTATGGTGTATTTAAGGGATTACTTGGTTTTGCTGAAAATTGGGGTCATTTTCAGAAGGTCCTGGTCGTTAAATCCCATTCTGTACTTTGATAATAAATTTTGATTGTACATTCATAGAATATACTTCTTTAAATTAATCCATCTGTCCTTAATTATCCCACAGCCTCTTCTTCTTTCTGAGGTTCAACACAGATTGCCTATGCAATTGTAATTCTTACCTCTTTAAAGAAAATAAAGAGACCTCGCTTTCTGCCATCTGCCTTAAGCAGAGCTGCATATCTGCCTTCAACTGTACTGAGATTATGTCTGATTTGGGAACTAGCAAATCTGCCACTTATCTCCTCATCCAAACTACTGCCAGGAACGTGCTCCACAAGAAAATACTTATTTTGTGTGTGTTTGTGCATTTTCTGGTGATCATGTCCTTTAATTGATGAAGGAGGATAAAGTGTTGCTTGTGTTTCCAACGATGAATTAAGACTTTCAGCAGAAAGATTTATGTCTTTCTCCATGACACAGAAGCTTGAAGGGGCACAAGGCTCCCCAGGGAAGCATCTGAATTTGTACTTAACACAGAAAAATGTATATTCTTTTTCAAGTCAGTTTCTTGACAGATCACAGCAAAATGCATCTTTCTTTTCTCACCTTACTGTGGCTTTGGAGAGGGCACGAAATTTGTTGGCTGGTGTCTAACTTAAAATTTTGATATGACTTAGGCATATAATGATGCTTTGAAAATGATATTTGTATTTTACCTGACAAGGAAATAAGTCTCTTCAAGGCTTCTGTTAGTTACTGCCAAACTCCCTCTATGGAGTTTGAGAATGCTGAGAGTGATAATATGATATAGTATTCATTCCAGCCTCTCCTAAAAGCGAATTGTTTCCAGATAAAAAACATTGCCTTACAAGAGTCTTACTCTTCTGAAAAGTTCACCCATACTATGCATTCAAATAAAGCAGGAGGTTTGAATATGAAGCATTTTAAAATTATATTCATGCCCTAGCTACTTGGTTTTGATGTATTTCTTGGAGCTCAGACACAGGGAAGGGAATTTGCAATGTCTTGTCTAAATGGTTCCTGGGAGCCTCACCAGCCTTACTATTCTGCACATTAAAAGCTGTCTGAAATTTGGAATTCAAAACACTTTTAACAAAAATAGATTTTAGAAAATTATTGAGGATAAATTTTCACACTTCCCTGCTTCTTTAAGCAGATTTATGGGGGTTTTTTATATCAAGATACACTACTGTTATCTGAAGGAGGGGATTTTGTTAGGTGAAACTCTCAGCTGTGATTACCATTAAAAAGCTTGTTAGCCTCACAAACTCAATAAATTCATCTTTATGTATACAGCAGGAATCTACATAGCTTTATTTTAATAAGTTTTCAAATTATTTTGCAAGAAACCACAAAACAATATAATGCATTATATGTAATTAATATTTCAAGCTAAATGCATAAACCATCCAAGAAGCAGGGAGCAGAAATTAATACCAGTAAGTGCCTTCAGTGAGGGGTCACCAGCCCTCATTCTTTAAGCACTTCTTGATCACATAAGTTCTAAACTATTTCCAACAGTGTCTGAATTTCCACAGGAACTTGTGGGTCAGTGTATTGCCCCAGCTGCTGGAAATATAGATCTGTCACTGTGAAGGAAGTGAACAGAGGTAAGTGCTATAAAAAAGGATGGGAAGAAGCGTTGTCATTCTCTCTTGATTATCTAATGATTTAGAAGAAATAATAATTCATAATTGCCCCTCTGAGGGATTTTGTCATTCTGTTTTGAAGACAATAGTCAAGGCTGCAGTTCTGAAGCAAACTTTCTAAACTCCAAAAGATGCTGAAAATAATAATTGACACCAAACTCAGGGTTCAAGTATTCAGCTAAGGTTTTTCACCACTGGGATCAGTTGCAATTATCTTCCCAGGGCAAGTGTCTTTTTGTTTTTTCTAACTCAAAGCATTTTGAGTATAAACTAAACTTCTTCACTGATTGCAGTGAATATTCAGTCATTGTTGTAGATTTTACCTTTAAATATTACTCTAAAGCATCTTGGTTAAGCATATAATTGTTGATTTTTCAAAATCACAGTGGATTATACCACACTGCCTCTGGAGCACATTGTCTATTTGAGACAGTCACTTCCATAAAAAGTTGTCTCTGTTACAACCAACCAGTATTTATTCACAATGAGAATATGGTTATTGCCTGACTGGTTGCTATTATCAAGCTCAGGTTCTGTGGAGGATGTTATTACCTGACAGAATTTTATATCAGGACTTCCTACAACCCCTGATTCCTGCATTAGGATCCTCATAATTGGACATTATTTTTCACACTTTTTTCTTATTTCTGTCTTCCTAGGCTCCAGCTAAAAAGCTCCTTGTACTGAAAGCTGGATTACAGTACCCCACCTGTAACTCTCCAGAAAAAAGTTGGAATCAAATCCATGAAAAGCAGTGACTTCCACTTTCATGGTTTCAAAACAGCAGCTTAAACTGTATGAATTTTAGAGAGAAATGAGGAAAAAAAAAAAGAAAGACTGGCAGAGCATATTCCCCCCGTCTTATTATCTCCTTCCTTACAGTTCTGTTAAAAGAAAGATTTACCATGTAAACCTTTTCATGTGGGAAATAGTTTCAAATTTCGAAGGGCTTAGTCCTTGGAAAGTATATCTAGATCATATTTTGGTGTCTATTACATATTTTCTCCTTATTTTCTTCACGTTGAAACATTATCCTTATTTAAAAGAAAAGATTGGTCATTGTTCAAACAAAGATTAGTGGACATACAAATTATTATTTTTCATAAATGATATGAGAAGCAAGAGAATGTGACAATGTTTTGTCTCATCCCTTTTTTATGGCACTTACCCATGTTCAATTTCCTCTCAGTGACAGATTTATACTACAAAGTATGAAGGCTTTGTACCAGCATTTCTTGACCTCCTTTGGTTTTCAGGCATTTTAGTAACTCTTCTAGTTTAGCACCTGTCACTTTGCCTCATGCAAATTGTCTACCTGAAACCCACTTTTTTTCTTTTCTTGTATCCTTTTGTTTGCATCCTGTTCTATTCTTTTTCACTATCTCATTTTTTCTTCAACTAAGAAGTGTAAAGGTGTAAGAAAAAGATTCCTAGAGGTTACTTTCTCCCATTTTTCCATGCCAACAGACTAAGCACCAACTTATAAAGGCGTCATGTCTTCATGTCTTTCAGTCTTGATTGCTTCGTTTTATGCCATATTGCAGGGAAGAAGAATTGTTCTGCAACTGTATTTGTGCTAAGAATGTTAATCTTTACTAGCTAGCCCAAGAGTGCTGCTCATCTCTAAAAGCAGTTTTGCAGCACTTTCTCATTAAGCAACTATTGCACTGCACTGTCAGTACTACTCCTCAACAGTTCCTGACTATTCTCTCTTCAGGGAAAATGGGATAAGGTTTCTTCATTTTCTGGAAAATGTTCTACATCTCTGAGTATTTGGATCCCTTTTTAGACCTGCTCTCAAAATGAATGTCAGGAAGAGAGCTTGCTGTTGTTTCAAGCTTGCCACACTAAAGCTGTGGTAAATGACTTTTATCTGAGAAGATATCTCAGATACTTGGTATCTGAAAAAAAATCTGTAATAATCTGGGAAGTGTCTGACACACAGGGAAGCTTACCACAAAACCCAGTAGAGTGCTCCCTGAAAGAGAGAAATTATTATTGAATTTCACTTGTTTTGCATAGGTTCTTCTTGTAATGGTGCAACAGCCTAGCAAACAATTTTTCAACATCTATATGTACAAAACACACACTATACCCTTCAGTGCTTTATCACTATAATCAATGAAGAATTATAGGGGCAGAACTGCAGGAGGATATATCAGTCCTTGTTAGTAGCCTAGTACCACCCTGCAAAACGTTTGTCAGGCTTTCATTAATCACTCCTGTGCAAATTATTAAAAGTAACATTTTCTCGGTAGATTTTATCTTATGTTTCTCCATTTTACTTTAATATTATGGATCTGGACTGTTTCTACAGCAAGTAGTATTAGAGATGCTAATCATGGCTATTCACCCAGAGGTTATGGTACATAATCATAAAAATGCTGATGAAGCATCTTCTGGTATTACCTGAACTTTTGTTCAGTAGATTTTATTACTCCTATTCAGAGCAGTTACCGAATAAATTATGTCCATAGATTTAAGAGTGCACTGATGCTGGACATTAATTCATGCTTATTGTAGGAACTTGCAAAGTATCTTCTTGATATAGTGACCAAAAAGAAGGAGTGAATAGTTTTTGAGTTTGGTGAAGTGTTGATCAAACAAACTATTGATTCTTTTTACAGCAATTTTTTGTGAAATACAAATTAACAGTGCGAAAAGTTCAGCATATATATCTTTGGGAACAATAAAGAGGAGCTATTCTACATTACTGTTAATGATCTGATGAGAAAAATAAATCTTAACAGTCATATTTGGGAACTATAAATCAAAAGAACAGAAGCTGGGGGACGGGAAATGAATCATAGGTATGCATAAACATTTTTAATAGGACATTTTTTTCTTGTCCTCTAAAATAAAAAGCTGAAATCAATTTTGTCAACATCTCATTATTTGGAAGAATCCTGAGGTGTTAAGAAGAGCAGTTGTAATGACGTTTTCTCTGCAGCTCCCAGGATCTGGGATGAGAACTTAAGTTAGTATATCTTTATATCAGCATACATTATTTTCTGGTTCTGGATTTATTTTTTTCCCCAAAAAATCTCCTCTACTTCGGTTGTTTAGGTATCTTTAGGTACCTTTTTCTTCAAGCTCATATGAGTTTCAAACTCCATCGCCTATGATGTACTCAATCTTTCTTGCGAGAAAGAAGACTGACCAATATCTAAAAAAATGAGGAGTAAAATGGTTGCAAATGGAATTTTCGTTTAAAAATATTTTGGATTCAATATTACATAAGAAAACTCTCTTCTTTCTATATCTTTCAAGGAAAAACTCAGGGATAGGATTTTGGAAACTTTTGCCTATTCATTTGAATTCAGAAAGCTGTTATTTATGAAGAACAAGCAAAGCCTTTCCCCAAAACTTCTTCTGCTGTTGGCTCACTACTATCTGCCTACAGTTGAAAGAATAGTAAACTGAACATAAGGGTGCTCCTTCTTGGTTGTAAAGATATATTTACACTTGTTCGGCTTGTGCTTTCTTCCTGAATGAATTCAGTGCTTCTATTACTGCAAGTTTGATGTAGTTATGATAAACTAATGAGGAGAATATCAGATTCCTTCTTCCTTTTACCTCATGCTGTAGACTCAGAGAAATACCATGCATGCTAAAAATTAGAAAACTGCTTTTTGCTCTACTTTGGGTTCGATTTTAAATTAAAATTTCAGCATTAAATCATATCTCCTTCCAGTGATAGGCATGGATAAGTTCTTTCTCTTAGTGAAGCAAATTTAAGCCACCAAATACTTTGGAAAATTGCCTTATAAATCAGCTAAACACATTATTGTATTGACCCATTTAATATTCTGAAAATATAGTAGTGATTGTTCAGATCTAAATTTTTCCTACCATTTAAAAAAAATATATGTATTTTGAAGATCTACTCATGTACTGAATTCTTAAGGCAATTTAACAAATATTTACCTTTGAAAATCTTTCCACACCTGTTCCTCAATGTGGTTTCTTGACAAGGAACAAATAGTCTTTTTTTTTTCTCCTGATTTATTGACTGTCAGATAAATAGATGGACAGAAAATTTCAGTAGTATGTACTTTCATGTTTGTAAGTATTGTAGAAAACCTACTGTGGAAAATCACTTAACAAAAAGTTTGAAATTAAGAATAAAAATACAGTGGTGCAGATCTAACTTCTGCATCTCACATGGCCTTGTGTTCACGTAACCTGTGTTCAGAGCTGGGTATTTTTTTAGACAATCTGGGTGGCTTTGCCCTGTGGTCTTAATATGATGGGCAAATACCACACATCTGTGTTTCTGTAAGGTGTTCTTGCTTCTCAAAATCAGTTTGTATCATAGAACCCCAGAATCCCAGAATGGGTCAGGTCAGAAGGGATCACAGTAGGTTATCTGCTCCAACCCCCCTACTCGAGCAGGTTCATCCCAGAGCTCAGGGCACAGGATTGTGTCCAAATGGTTCTTGAGTATCTCCAGTGAGGGAAACTCCACAGCATCTCTGGGCAACTTGTTCCAGTGCTCGGTCACCTGCACCATAAAATTCATCATTACACTCAAGTGAAACTTTCTGTGCACTGGTTTCTGCCCACTGCATCTTGTTCTATTGCTTGGCACCACTGACAAGAGCCTGGGTCCATCTTTTTGTCACCCTCCCTTCCAGATGCTTATGGACATATTCTCTTTTCTTCCTGAGGCTGAACAGTTCTCTCAGCCCTTTCTCTTAAAAATGTTCCCGTCCCTACAGCATCTTTGCTGCTCTCTGCTCAGCCTGCTCCAGGAGCTCCCTGTCCCTCTTGTCCCGAGGAGCCCAGAACTGCACACAGCATTCCTGATGTGCCTCTCCAGGGCTGAGCAGAGGGGCAGGACCACCTCCCTCAGCCTGCTGGAAATGCCCTTCCCAATGCACCCCAGATCTGCAGTGTACCAAAGTAATTATAAATATATGTGTATTAATACAGGAAGATTTCCATCTTGAGAATTGTATTCCTTAGAGTTTTAACCTCTTAGTAAGGACTGAAATATTTACCTGCTGCTACCATAATAGCTTATGATATTATTCTTTTCTACAGCAGATGCTTTTCAAAATTTCACTAACCTGATCCTTGGTAAACATGATTCAAAATTATTAAATTGGTTTAAAAAGATGCTGATTTCAAGACAGTAAATATATACAGCAAAAAAACAAAAGTAGAAAAAAATTTATTCTGCCTAGGAACTTCTTCAAGTCGTTTCACTCTGCTTCATCTGCAGACTCCTTAAAAAAATGCAGTGTTCTTATGAAAAGTTGGCTATTCAGATATTTCAAGACTAAGGAATAAATACTCTGGTAACTAGAAATGGAAAAAAGAAAGAGATGAGACACCTAAAAATTTAAAACCAACAAACATAAACTTTTCTTCAGCACGTCCTGCCAGTATTTTTGTACTTGTCAAGTTAATCTATTTGTGTCTCTGAAACTCTGTCAAAATAGCAGTCTGTAAGGAAACAACTCCTTTTCCTTACTAATTAGAGTGATGTATTATAGGTGGTGATTCTCACAGATGCCCACAGATCCACACCTAAAGTTTTATAAAGACATCCCAATTCTCTGGTCAGACATTTGTGTAGCATTAGACTGGTTGGAAACTGTGTTCCGAACACATGGAGATCCTACCTTTAATGGATCACATAACAGCTGGAGCTTTATAGAAGACATGCATAATGAGGACTGAATAACTTGAATTACTGATATGATTATGAATATCTTATGATGTATAATTATCTGCACAAAGAGCCCATATAATACAATAACTCTGTCCAAGGGGCTCCAGCTTGTCTTTAATGTGGCAATAATGTTCAGTACTTTACTTTTATGAAGTGCTTTCTAAACACTAACTAATTAATCCTTGCACTCTTGTGAAGTGCCTTGAGCTTCATTTGTGACACCCACGGAGGTCAGCACAAGTCACAGTTTCCCTGGACCACAGTGGGAGGGGACAGGAAGCTTTTCAGGACTGATCCTATAGAACAGTTGAAGTAGACCTGGTGAATTTAAAATGCTTGCCTTCAAATTTGGTCCTTGAGCAAACAAGTGTAGCCTCAATAGCTCATACTGCTTAAATAAAGATTCCAACCTCAATCGCAGGGAAGTTTAGCATTAAGGAAGAGGTGAAAAATCAAATGTGTGCAAGACAGGGGAAATAGAAAATCCTAAAATCCTAAAATCCTAAAATCCTGAAAATCCTGAAAATTCTTGGCCAATGGGAAAATGTCGTTACAGTAATTTAGAAAAAAAAATTGAAATACAGATTATTCTCAGAGGTTTTTCATTTTTACATCAGGATGCAACAAGGAAAAGCCAGTACAAACTAGATTCCTTGTTTTGGACAAGGGATGGAAAAGGTAGACGGTCTTTCTTTTCTTTTGGTGGTAGGTGGCATGTGACATCTCCTGAGATCCCAAGGAGCCTGCTAGAGTTCAGGTAAAATAGTTCCAGGTACAAATTTACGTGGTTGCTCATCTAGGTAAAGGCTGCTCTCCCAGGCAGCTTCTATCCTCCAGCTGGTAGGTAAAGCATGGCAAACGGTTTTGGAACTCATTTGGGAATAGTTCATGATTTCCTGTTTATATGAAGAAATAATTCTTGCTTTCTTACCTAGCTAGTATAGTAATAGTGGTTGGGGAAAGAAGAAGGAGGAATGTGAGTTTTAGATAGGTTTTTTCCCCTTCAAATCAGGTTTAAGTTAGGAAGAGAGGAAGGATAAGGTACAAGCATCTCGCTGCTGTGAAGAAAGCAGCTCAGCTATATGATAAAGGAAAATATATCTTTATACACTTCACAAAACCTAAAAAATTCCATTTCATTGTTATAAGCAGTATTTTAGAGAAGAGATGAACAGACTTCCTGCAGAGAAATGAGAACCAACTAAAGAAACACTTAAATACTGACAAAACCCTAATTCATGTGAAAAAAATTAGTAGATGACATTTGGCTGAGTTATTGTCTTCCTGCCATGGACAGAGACACCTTCCACTAGACCAGGTCGCTTAGAGCTCAATTAAGCATGGTTTCAAAATGCTTCCAAGGATGGGACATCCACAACTTCTCTGGGTAACCTGTTTCAGCACCTCGCCACATGCACAGTAAAGATTTTTTCCTAAAATCTAATCTAAATGTAATGTCTTTCAATTTGAAACCATTCTCCCTTTGCTCTGTCACTACATGCTCTTGTCAAGTCTCTCTCCATCTTTCTTGTAGGCTCCCTTCAGTTAGTGGAAGGCTGCAAGTGGGTCACCCTGTAGCCTTTTCTTTTCCAGGCTGAACAATCCCGGTTTTCTCAGCCTTTCCTCATAAGAGAGGTTTTCCATCCCTCTCATCAGCTTGGTGACCCTCCTCTAACAGCTCCATGTCCTTCCTGTGCTGGGACCCCAGAGCTGGATGCAGCCCTGCAGTGGGGTCTCACCAGAGCAGAGCAGAGGTGCAGAATCCCCTCCCTCCCCTGCTGCCCACGGTGCTCTGGATGCAGCCCAGGACACGTTTGGGGCTTTCAGGGTGTGAGTGCCCATGGCTGGGTCATGTCCAGCCTCTCATCCAGCAGCATCACCCAGTCCTCCTTGGCAGGGCTGCTCTGCATCTGTTCATCCCCATCCTGTGATGATACCAGAGGTTGTCCTGATGGAGGTACAGCACATCACACTTGGTTTTATTAAATCTCATGAGATTCCCATGGGATTGCTACATCTGATATTTGCTTTAATGTAGAGCAAACCTTGTATTAATTGATTTTCCATTTCAGGAGGGAAAATAGCTTGATTGAGCCAGCCTAAATTTAAAGATAACTTTTGATAATAGCCTTCCATGCTGAAAATGAAGCATCCAATATTTAAACATAAAAGTATTTTCATTTTTTAATAACTTTAAAGTTTTTAATATTCTACTATATTGTCATTATACTAGGCACATATATGACATCCTTTTACAAATACAACAAAAATAAATAATTGAAATAAAGGTTCAATACTCGAGTTATGTCTTTGTATATGTTTAGCAGGTCACTCCTTGAAATTACATTTCTACAACTACTTTATAGCTCCACTTGGGAATATAATGCAAGTTATTCTGTCATAATGGAAGGAACAATATGAATATTATTAAATATTAAAGGTAAGTGTATATCAGGTCACATTGCACAAGGAGATAGCTGAAGGCTAGTAATCTGAAACAGTATTTTCAGAAGTATTTGCATTGCACACTAATATTGTTGCTGCTAATGCTAATACACTAATGCTGCTGTTGTCTGATTCTCTGTTTGGTATATAGACTGATTAACTTTATTGTAAATAATACTGCAAACAATTTTTAGACAATAGAATGTAAATCTAGATAGATTAATACTCCTTCTGGGAGATGAGAGGTAATTTATGGCATGAATTTTGTGACATTTAAGTAATATGAATTAGCTACAGACAGTCTGTTCTTATGAACAGAGGTGCCTCAAACTGTTTTCTCCCTAATTATTTTTGTCTGCTTGTCTCATTTTTGTTCCCTACTTAGTTTGTGATAAAATGTTGCCATGGAAGAGGAAAAAAAAAAGACCATCATTTTTGACTACCTTTTGTGTTTACAAATCTTTGATGAAACAGAAAAAAAGAAAGAATACCTCATATGTAGAAAATTATAGTTGTGACTTCATATAAGCCATATATAAATATGACATAATTATATATTGCTTAATAAACTTTGGGTATTCATACTTTTTATTTGGAAAAAAAAAAGTAGTTTGAAAAAGTATAAGAATGACAAAATTATATGAATGACTTAAAACCATGCTTGACAATGCATAAAGAAGGGTGAGATCCTTTGCAAAGCTCTGTTGCTAGAGACATGTACAATACAAACTCAATACAGCATTTAAGTGAAACTACAGAAGGATGAATAACGCTACAAATTTAACTGAAAATAACAAAATGAGAAGCATCAAACCCAGAACAATTACTGTTGACATAAATATGTCCCATTCATAACTGTACACAACACTTGAAAAAACTTGTTGGTCTTCATGTATGCTTTAGAATGTAAAAGGTAATAAGAAGGAAAGCTACTGATTATGAAAATCTACTGTATTCTAGATTGTTCCATAATACATGAGAAAGAATGAAGCGTTTCTTTTATTTCAACAAATAATCCTGAAGAGAGCAACATTCATACAAAGCAGATATTTTTGAAGTGCAATTTTCCCTAACCAGGGAAAAAGAACATGTAATTTTTACTCTATTTAGAAAGTAGAAACTGATGAAAAGAGGGGGGCAGAAATGATCTAACTACTCTGCATATCTATTATATTTTTGTCATATCTCACATTTCACAGTGTGTTCTTGAAGGTTTTAATTTGAAAGACGGTAGCATTTAAAAAAATATTTTTGCCATGTTTGAACAGAAAAAGGAAATTCTGAAAGAAAACATTCTGGCCTGAAGTAACTTGCATTCTCTTTTTGGGTTGAAACACTGTATGAAGATCTTGACTGATCTTTAGCAGAATACAAAGTATATTAATGTCAAAATTTGAGGATAATAGTCAAAATGTTCTGGACAAAAAATTGGGACATAAAACTACAGGGACTGGTCACCCTGAGGGAAAGAAATTGCAGTGAGATTTTTAATGGTTTTGGTTTTAAACTTCAGTAGCAGAAGAGTTCCTAGAGAAACGAAGGAGAAGAGGGTGCCCTGCAACACTGACTTGCTTTTCATTAAAGGAGGATAAGGACATATTCTGATTAGCAGAAGAAATAATTAAAGGAATTCTGTATTCTCAGAGGTCACAAGATCAGACTTTGATATGATCCCAAATGCAATCACTGAACAAACCATTAGATACCTTATTTAAGGAAAATACATGAATGCTGTAGCTGGTGATGCAGTCACATGGATTACACTCTTAATTGTTTTTATTGTCTTCCTTGAAATTTTGTGGCTTTTATACGTTTTCTTACAAAAAGGGGGTGGGGAGGGGAAGACCTTAGTGTAGTCAAAAGCTAATTTAATGTTCCTTTTGAAGACCTTACCAGCTTTCTAAAGCCTTACCGTGAATCACAGTGAAGCAAAAAAAAAAATCAATCTGCATGGGAGGGGGTTATTTTAATTTAATTTTCTTTTCCATTGACCCTTTCACTTTCTAGATTTTAGTGCTTTCACCATGAAATAAATTTAATTTAATCTAAGCATGAAGACTCTTAATTATATTGAAGGATCTCTTAATTATGTCATTTCCAATAATGGTGGAACTTCTTTTTGTCTGAGACTAATCAAAGGTAAAAGAAGTCAGAGTGCACTTTGGAATTAAATTGGAATAGTTTTGTGCTCTGGCGATTTCTCACCAAGCAAATAATCCTCGAAGAACTGACGGTCTTCCTTGATACAATTTTAAGTCCTGAAAATTTCTTTTATACCAGGTGAATATTCATTATGGCTACTTATTAATCTCTAGTCATACCTACTGTGCTCCTGTACAAACTCAGAAGGGATGAGGAGACATAGATATTAACCATGCTCAACCACTCAAATTGCCCAGTGCTTCCCTTAAAAAGCAGTTTCTTCAGATAATTTACATCTTAACCTTGCTTTTGTCAGGGTTTTTGATGTCCTGAGATGGAGACTGTGATGGTTTGGGATGGGATAGGATTCATTTTCTTCACAGTCATTAGTATGTGTCTGTGGTTTAGATTGATGCTAAATCAGTGCTAAAAATATTTGCATTACTGCTGAGTCCATTTCTGCTCCTCACTCCACCCCACCAGCAAGAAGGCTGGGCATGCACAAGAATTTGGAAGGGGACACAACCAGGACAGGCAAACCCAATTGACCCAAGGGATATTCCAGACCATATGGAGTCATTCCTGGGATATAATGCTGAGGGATGAAGGAGAAATGGGAGTGGTGGTGCTTGTCTCCCCAAGTCAGGGTGACAGTGATGAAATCCTGCTTTCCTAGAGATGGCTGAGCACCCTCCTGCCCATGGGAGGTGGTGCAGGCACTTGGGAGGTTTTGTTTGCAAGAATGGCTTTTGTTTTCCTATTGAACTGTCTTAAACTAAACCCCTGACTTTTCTCACTTTTGCCTTTCTGGTTCCCTCCCCCATCCTGATGTGGGGGGAGTGAGGGAATATCTGAGTGGGGCTTTGTTGGGGTTACACCTTGACAAGGTCAATGCATGTGATTATAGAAGATGATAAGAGAGATGTAAAAACATTTTTAGAAACAAAAAAAATGTATTAAGCAAACATGCAAAATAATTTACTCTTTACTGGAATTTGGTTTTAAATGTAACACTAGAAGTCAGACTGTGCAGACAATTAGGATGAAATGCTCACCCCTTAAAAAACTACCAGCAAAGTTGCTCTGAATTTCCTTTGAGGCAAAGATGCATGGTAAAACAGGGGATGTTCACACAAAAATTTGAGATATCAAGTGTAAGAGTTGCTTTAAAGAAAGTTAATTTTCCCTATAATATTCTAATTTTTCTCTTTAAGAGAGAAAAAGGGGCATGCTTATATTGCCTGCCAATATGCTGTTTGATTTTGTAAGTTTTATTATTTAAGAGTGCAAATGGGTTCTTATAAGTTTCAATAAATTTTGTTCTTATTTCAATTAATAAAAGAATATATGTAAATTAAATAAATCTGTGATTAAAGCATAGCACATATAGTATCTCACAGAGTTCTGCAAACTTTTTTTGCTTTTTTTTCTGCTCTACAACTTTTCTGCTTTTTTTATACAGAGGAAATATCACAGCTTCCTTTGAGAGAGATGGACATAGTAGATTCACAAAATCTAAAGTTCCTAATAAAACTAGGAATTGAATCAGAGACTACAGAATTCTTGAAGCATCCACAGCCTTGTCCAAATCCTTTCTATATGATTTTCCTTACAAAAACCAAAACAAATGAAAAAAAAATCAATAAAACAACAAACATACAAAACAAACAACAAAAAAAAACTGTTATAAATTCTGTTCTCAGCTTTCTATCCTTCTGTAACTATGTGGCTACCTCTAAATTCAATACTTTTTCTGGAAAAGGTGGATGAATTAGGCTAAATTAATATATTTTTCTTTCTGAATGAAAACGCAATAATAAATGTTTGAGAATTTGGGTATTTCTGGATGCAGTCATACCAGTACTTTTGTGGTTTTACATCAAAGTTACATTTCTGGTCAAACACTTTACTGGTGTTTTGATATTCCTTTAAAATAATTCACAACTCAAAAAAATATTAGTTTATACAAAACCAGATTGTGTTCTAACTGTAAGACTGTATAATAAAAAATATTTGCATGTTGTTAAAAAAAACATAAACAATATGGGTGTGGGTAGCTTCTTTTACCCACCCTGGAAGGATTTTCTTCTTGCAGAAAGGGAATTGGCTTGGACACTGAGGAGTCCTAAACTAACAGCAAAATAATTTTTAATTGTTGGAAAAGAAGAACCTTGTAAGTTGTGACATTTGGAAATAATCTGCAGGTGATAAACGTACACAGTCTTCAGGATACAGTGATCATTGAGGGCATATGTCTTACTGTTTCTATGAATTTGGGATGAACAAAATTAAATCTTCCCTATAAAGTAGAAACACTTTTTCTCCCATGAGGTTATGGGATTTACATATTCTTATCACTCAGCCTACAATAATATTCCCTATACAGGCTGGTTAATTAGCTGGAGGAAAAAACAATTTCCTCCTCTCCCTGTAATACTTAGAATCTTAAAATTATGATTTAGACAAATTGTCTATAACTGATTTCTGCATGCTGGATTTTTTTAACCTGAGTTAGGAGTATCAGAAAAAATTACTCTGTTGACTTTTTTAACTTACAAAGTCTCAGACATGAAGCCAAAGATTTAATTTAGATGTGCAAAGGAACAGAGTTCTAGAAAAAAAGGACATTTTTCTTGAGATCTGCAGTTAGTTTTTACTAAAATATGAAGATCTTTTAACTAAATTCAACACCAGAAAAAGTTTAATTAATTTTACATTATTTGGTTGTGCTAGGCTTGACTATATGATATAGCTTTTTAACAGTTAATTCCACATATCCATAAAATGCAGGACGCTTATTAAAGCTAGGCTTGAATGGTGATCCTGGTAAGTACTGTTGGAACAGGACAAAAATAAAAGAAAAAAAATTGTATAAAAGGGCTGTAAAGTGTTCTTAAAATCGAATAATAGCAGCACAACTAGTACAAAAGAAGGTGAAAATATCCTACAGGAAAAATTGAGTGTCTTGTAGGTGAGAATGATACAAATGGAGTACCACAATTAAAAGGTCATATATTCAATGACTGATATGAATTTCTGCAATAAAGTCATGGCTAGCCAGCAGAAAATGTCAAAGGAACATTAAAAGGTGACTGTAACAGATTTGTCAGTGAGACCATGACCTATTGCTATGCACTGGCTGTGCAAAAGGCAGATAGGGACATTTCCCCTCATTCTCGCTGTGCAGCTGTTCTGTAGCATACCACATAATGGGAACCAACCTAAAGAGTGGTAGAAGGAGCTTATTGAAAAAACCCTATTAAAAGCTGGTCATGACACTTAAAGAAAGATTGAACTCTTAAGGAACTGCTGTTAAAAAGACCTAGAATGGTGTTTTGTGGCATGGAGAGACAAAACTATAAAGGCCCTGTTGGCTTGTCCTGAAAAAATTAAGGCTGAGTAAGTGTGAGCATTCTCTTTAATCAATATATCAGGAATCAACTTTAGAAAGGTTAAAAAAAAAATCAGCAACAGAAAACAAGAACAAGAGAGGACTGTAGGACATAGCCTTTGTAAGTTATAATGCTTCCTCCCAAAACTAAGATTTATTATTTTTTTCTGATTTATTCACACAGAAAATTCTAACTTGCAGTGCAAAGACCAGGTTGTTCTATGGTAAAATACAGTTATGGATTAGAAAATTCATGTATCTCACCAGGAATTGACACAACTCTCAAAAGATCAGAGATAAACACGTTCATCCTGTTACCTATTCCCTCTATATTTCAAATCAAAGATAGCAGATGACCAAGCTAAATATGGAAAATTTAAATACCAAGTAAACATCCTAATAAATTGCCTGCCAGGAACCATTAAAAAAAATATTGCACTTGGAAACACTGAAATCACCTACCTTGTCAAGAAAGCAAAATTAATTTATAAATGATTTATCAAATCTTAATCTATCACATCTATTATAGATATTAAATAATTTTCTGGGTTTTACATATTCATATATTATATACATTTTAGCTGATGGAATTCCATCATTTCAAAAAGATGGAAATTACCATTAATCCACAATAGAGCAGTACTAATGTAGAAAAAAAAACAGGACTTTTTAAGACCAGCAGTAAATGCATTCCTAAAGGAAGCAGTGGGCAGAAAGCCTAGTATTTCACATTCCTGTAGTAAACACCGTAATGAGGTCCCAGTTCAGGACAAATATTTATAGAACTGCCTTACACACTTGCTAATCCCTTCCCCCATGGCAGTCACAGCACAGCTCTTCATGTATAATGGATGGCTTTGCAAATGCAGATGAAATTCTTATGGCTGCATGTGAGAGACAATAGCTTTCAGAAGACTGTAAACGATAGACAAGACCTGAAATCATCATGAATAAAATAAAAATTAGGAATGTATTCATTAGGTTTATTTTGATACCGGTTTATATCAGACAAAAATATTACAATCCTCTTTCCCAAAAAGTATTTTGAGTAGAGAATACACTGCTATGTCTTTCTTTACTTACAGAGCTCTCTGTGCAAAATAAGGTGTTTAGTAGAAAACAAAAAGCCTGGTTTTGTCCAAAAGCTTTTTAACTATTCTGGCTTGTACCTAAGTGGCTGCTTTTATTTCTTTGCTGTCAATGCATTTTTAATGTTTTTAAATTGCCTTGTTCTTACTGACTTAGGCTGAAATTCTGCTGGCACCATTTGTGAAAGGTTGCCAAACAGTGGGTAATTTGCCATTGCTGATTTCCCAGTGGAAGAAACAGGTTTTCCCAAAGTTAACTTTGCATGTAAAAGCAAGAAGGCAGGAAAATCAGAAAAGTGGGCAATTCAACAAAGCGAACTAAGTGGAGTAAAGTGAAGAAATGGATATTTTTGACATATGTGGAATAATTTTTTGCCAAGAAAGCAGAGACATTTCCATCTCCTCAGTCTATTCCTGTCTCATTTCCAAGGGATGAGAACAATAACTGTATGTCAGTAATGTCTTATATCTGTGGCAATACCTGTTATTAGCTATACACAGCCACAAAACAGCTGATTGTAATTGATTCTAAATCTTTATAATATTTTTTTTTAAATTGGAGATAATTCTCCAATCTCCCTCTGAGATTTGATGCCAGAAAATTATTTCTTAGAGCTTAGGGCTGTAAGGGGACAGAGATCTAATTAGATCCCATTTGCCACAAGATATTAAATTTAATCCATATAGCCAGTAGGAAGCCTAAATATTTTAGACTAAGTTCCTGAAAGTGAGCTGTGAATAAGAACCAAGGTATGCAACTTGAAATCTGCTCCCAGCAGGGAACTGATTAGGCAACAAGGTGCACACAACAGAATAGAAAAAGAAAGGATACCCCACAGTGAAACAGGATATTTCATGGCAACAAAAATAATATGGCAATTAATAGGAACCCAAGTATGCAGATAACTTTAGTTGAGGAGGTAAGGAAAGGGTCCTTTCTCATGCCTTATTTCATAAAGACTCATGGTCTACAACATCAGAATTTTCTCTGAAGCACCTGATGATGCATAGCTGCTTTCAGCCCCCATTGATTCATGTAAGTTTTGTGTGCATTTAAGAATTCAAAGAGGGTGTGTTGGGTTGACCCAGCTATCAGCCAGACACCAACAGAGCCACTCACACAATCACAGACTGGCTGAGGATAGACAAGAGCTATGGAGAAAAGCAGGTACAAATACTCTGCTCAAGCAGAGCCACCTATGGCCTGTTTCCCAGGTTGGCTATTGAATATCTCTTGGAAGGAAGATCCAAGATCCTCTCTGGGCAAACTGTGCTAGTGCTTAGTCATCCTAACAAATAAAAAGTTTTTACTGAATTTTAGGGAGAACTTCCTATGTTTTAGTTGGTGTCCATTGCAGCTTATCCACAGTGCTTGGGCACCCCTGAAAAGATCCTGGCTCCCTCTTCTTTACACCTTTCCTTCAGATACTTACATACATTGATAAGATTCCTCACTGAACCTTGTCTTCTCCAGGCTGAAAAGTCCCTGCTCTCTCAGCTTTTCCTTATATGAGAGATGCTTCAATCTCAGCCATCTCAGTGGCCACCTTTGCTGGACTATCTACAGTATCACCAGGTCTCTGAACAGTGGTCAGCCCAAAGCTGACTGAGACCACACCCATTGCTATTTTCTCTGGAACGGGGAAAAAAGAGAAAGAAGGCAAGAAACTCAGGGATCAAGATAAAGTAAAGATGAACATTTGAGCAGAGAATGAAAAAAGGGCCCTTTTCTCTACTTCTTATTAATAGGCAGGTGTCCAGCCACATCTGGGAAAGGAAGATCTCAGTGTTCCAAATGGTTACCTGGAAAGAAACTGCAACCACACATGTATAATATCATATAATTGGGATGGGATGGTGTAGGATACCACTTTGGTCACTTTAGGTCCTGATTTTGATCCTTCTAGCCTTTCCCACAGCCTACTCATGTGGAGTGCAGAGTGGGAGAAAGACCTTGATGATGCACGAACACAGTTCAATAACAGCCAAAGCTCTTAACTGCTGTGTTTTCAGCACTGTTTTAGCCAAAATAAAACAAAAATACAGCAGCATATGGGCATCTCTGAAGGACATTAATGCTACCCAGCCAGACCAAGGGCCAGCACTAAATGGAGAGACCTTTTACATGAACATGCTTGGAAAAAAAAGCATGAAATGAGTGAAGATACACAAAAGAAGGGGAGGTTATAGTATGCTTATTACATAAATGAATGTGCATTTTTCCTTAATATGAATCTGAATTCTGTGAGGTTGAGAACCTTCTGGAATTAGACCAGATTGAAAAATGAAAAAAGACACAAACAACCAAAAAGGACTTAGTAGATCCTGAGAAAACTTACAAAAAAAAAAATCCTTCCTCCAAACTCTTGCTTGTCATTGTGACCTTCACTTACCTATCTGATCTCAAAGTCAAACGAGCTTATTTAAGTACTTGCCTACACAAGACTATTCTCCTGGTATTTATGCTTGATTAGATATGACTGGGTAAGATCACAAATAAAAAAGCTAAGTTTATGTTTACCTCCTGGAAGCTGCTGGAAGCCTAAAAGTTCCTGACACAAACACAGCCTCTAGAATAAGGCATTTGAGTAGCAATCATAGGGAATTCTTGAAAACTGACCAATCAGTTTTGTCTTTTTCCCCCCAAATTCTGATGGCTAAGGGCAAGCGCATCTAAGGCTCATCAAGAAACAGATGCAGACTGAATCATCAACCCCATACTGATGCCACTGCTTTTCCCTTTCCTTTTTTTTCTCCATTTTTATTCTTCTAAAGTTCTTTCTTCTAAGCTCAAAGTGTTTCTTTTACAGAGAACTGTGACATGGCACTCCTAGCAAGTGCACTTGTGATTCTTACCTAAAAAGTGCATTTCTGATTGCACTTTACAATGAATAGCTGGTTTAATATCACAGTTTATGTAAGAACAATTCAGCACACATTAAGGCAGGTCTTTAAACTAAACTGATTCAATGTGTGGTTCAGAAATTTAAAACCAATTACAGCCTCTCTATATTGAAATCCGATGCTTGGTCATGAAATGAAATATTTTACACAGTCTGACAGAATTGATGGAATAATCTGTTAGGAGCTAAGTATCATCTAATTTGTGACAGACTTATTTTCCACACTAGAAAAGTCTGGCTAGCAGATCACAGAATTCTTAATTCAGGAAACCTGAATGGAGAGGTGTCAAATATGAATTTCTGTGTTATGATTAATGAAAGAAAAAGAATGAATAAAATTCACTATGAGTTTTAAAGACATAAATATGAGACCATTACAAATATAAAAGTTTGCATTTTGTGAAAGAGACTTTAGTGATCCCATAAATGAAGGCTGTACCATAGAGCAGACAAAGAGGCCAAATTATATTGATTTGAATTCTGGAGTTCCTGTATTTTAATAAATATTTTCAAAACTCATTTATATGTATTTATTATTCATTTATATTTAAGTGTAAAATATTTTATTTTCCTTCATAATTGTCTATAACATCACCAACTTTTATATATATCTACAATAATGATTACTTTGGGGACTGTTGCACATCCAAAACTACTAAATCAGGGAAGATACAATAACATGTAACAATAAAACACATGTAATTGACATTTGTATCTTTCCTTTGTTTTCTCTCATTTATATGTTTTGTGGGTATGTTTAATTTAAAATGTCTTAATATTTTGAAAACCACATAAATTCAAATCATTTTCCACAGCTTGCTTTTCTTTTTCTGGTTGTTATAAAGAATGAAGTTAAACTTTTATCTCTAATATTAGCCACGAACTAAAAATATTTCTTACAACAAGTGGCAAATTGTAAAAGTCAGAACTTCATTAGATGAAAAATATCAGCACCAAAGAGGCAACAATTGTGCAGTCAGTAATTCATAAGGTTGTTCTCAATTATTTATGAAGTAATGCAAGAATAACAGTGAAGGGAGATATTAGAAATTAAAGCAAGATTTTAGATTCCTCAAGTGAGGAGAAAATTTTTCAGTTTCTGCTCGGTGTAGCATTGCTCTTCAGCTAAAAACTGTTAAAGAAACTTCCTCACAATAAATAACTTCCACTGTTAAAAGCTCTCTCTGATGCTGGAGATTTGGGTGAAGTAAATGCTCCTCTGACTCAGTACAAAGACAAAAGACTTGAGTCAAACCTCTCCCTTTAATAATTCAAAGGTGTTCTCTTTTCTTTAGAAACAGTTATTTCATTTTTTTTATTTAATCCATCTTACAGGTAATGTTAAGGTTATTTCTCTAAATATTGCAGTTTTCTGTGAGAGGTTATTTAACTCTTTTCCTCTTTCATGAAGTATTCATAAACTATTGCTTCATGTAGAATGAAACACTATGTGTTTTCTATATAGATTTATTAATTTAAGAGGAATTCCAAATGGTACTTATTGAGACTATTACAGGTGGATTTGATTTATTCTGTTTTAATTGTAGTCTTCATCAATTCCTTCATGTAGGTCCAATAAATACCTCTGTCTGGAAGGTCTGACACAGTGTAAGGAAGAATAATGAAACTGTATGTGGGAGCATGAGATCATTGCTCATGAAGTGAAATTTGATGTAATTTCACTGCTTATGCAGTGAATATTTATGGAATGAAAGTAGGCATGTCAGATTGGGTGACTACCTTTTTGTTTAGATCTATCAAACTCTCAAATAATGCAACTCATATTTAATTGGAAATAATATGGGTAGATAGTTGATGATAGTAATTACATATTGTCACAAGTTTACAGTTGCACTCAAGTAGAATGTGACATGCAATTGATATTTTATTAATATAATTTGTCACCACTGTGTAAAATTCTAGGGTTTGGTTCATTGTCAAACACTGGTCTTTACATGGTGGCCTCTGTGCTTGTGGAGTTGTGACCATTACACAGCTCTGATATTGGTAGACCAGTTTAAGTATCAAAATATCAATCTATAAATTCTGAATGTGGTAACCATTCCTTTTTTTGTCTTTACCTCTTCTGGTTTACATTTCTTACTTTCTTATCTTTTTTTTTTTTTTTTTTTAATTAATAATACTAGGTAGAAAAATTTCCTTTGAGACTACCAAATAGCAAACATCTATCTTACAATTCAAAATCATCCCAACTGTTGTTCTTGACACATTGATACGTGTCCCTCAGGGGTCTGTACTGGGGCAAGTGCTATTTAATATCTTCATTAACGACATAGGCAGAGGGATTGAGTGCACCCTCAGAAAATTTGCTGATGAGACTAAGCTGAGTGGTGCAGATGACACTCCTGAAGGATGAGATGCCATCCAAAGGGACCTGGACAGGCTCAAGAAGTGGACATTTGGGAATTTCATGTGGTTTAACAAGACCAAGTACAGGGTGCTGCACCTGAGCTGGGACAACTCCCAGTATCAACAAAGGCTGGGGATGAACAGATCCAGAGCAGCCCTGCCAAGGAGGACTGGGTGATGCTGCTGGATGAGAGGCTGGACATGACCCAGCCCAGAAAGCCAAACGTGTCCTGGGCTGCATCCAGAGCACCGTGGGCAGCAGGGGAGGGAGGGGATTCTGCACCTCTGCTCTGCTCTGGTGAGACCCCACTGCAGGGCTGCATCCAGCTCTGGGGTCCCAGCACAGGAAGGACATGGAGCTGTTAGAGGAGGGTCACCAAGCTGATGAGAGGGATGGAGCAACTCTCTTACTAGGAAAGGCTGAGAAAACTGGGATTGTTCAGCCTGGAAAAGAAAAGGCTTCAGGGTGACCTAATTGTAACGTTTGAGTACCTGAAGGGAACTTAGAGGACAGAGGGGGTGGTGACAAGACAAGAGCATGTACAAGAGCATGTGGTGACAGGACAAAGGGAATGATGTCAGACTGAAAGAGGGTAGGTTTAGATCAGATTTCTTCACTGTGAGAGTGGTGAGGCACTGTCACAGGTTACCCAGAGAAGATGTGGTAGCTCCATCCCTGGAAGTGTTCAAGGCTAGGTTGCAAGGGGCTCTGAGCAGCCTGGTATACTTGAAAGTGTTCCTGCCCACAGCAGAGAGATTGGAACTAGATGATCTCCAATATCCCCTTTCAATCCAAACCCTTCTCTGGTTCTGTGATTTGGCAGTCACATGACATTTAAAAAGATGTGTCAATGTAAAATGCAGTTTTGTTACTTTCGTTGCTCAAGTCTAGTAGCTCATGTTACAAAAGCAATACATTAAAAATATAAACCTGAAAATGCTCAAGAATGGAGGAAATATATTAAGTTCAAAGTCTGTACTGCAGCTGAGGTATAGAGATTTCCTTTGAAAACTTTTAAGTTGTATATATATATATATATGAGAAATAAACTCTCTGCATTCATTTGTGGGATATGGAAGGATGAGTTTGAGAATCAGTGGAGTCAACTATCTACATTATTTCTCCTCACATGAGGGTTTTGTCATGCTTGAGCTCCTGTTTTAATTTGGGTTTAGGAAAAGGTACCAAATTAATTAAACAGCAGCATAATACATCCCTTAAACATAGGGAGTAGGTTGAATACTTCCACAGTAATCATTCCTAGGACAACAATTGCTGCTAATAAACCTTGAGCTAAAAACACCTGATAATTACCATGGCAGAGCAATTTCTTTCCACTAGGGAATTGTTTATACCTCCTGTCTGATCTGTGACCACTGCAGAAGTAAAAACAGAAAATATAGATACTGAAATTTCTTACAAGTTTTTCCTACAATTTTTTTTTTTTTTTCTGGAATATAAACAGCTATCCCAGGATATCCTGGTATATATCCAGGATTTCTGCCCAATTCTTACAGTAGTTAATAGGAGAGAGAGTTAAAGTGAGAGTTGTATTTATAATATGCTCAGATCCTTACAAGAGATTTTGGACTTTTAGAACTCAAATATTAGAGACCATCCTCTGCAAAAGGATAACATTTCAAAATCTACCACCAGACTGTTAATAGCAACAGACTAATTAGAGATATAATTATTAAATATCCTTTTATTAGGCCATATTAACTGTTAGCATTGAGAAGCCACCATGTGAAACAATTTCTGACAAATCTTTTGTATTTTTCTGAAGCAATTATTCTATATTTTAAAAACAATCTGAAGGAGCATGAGAAGAGTCAGGTTAAACTTGTTAATGAGCAGTCTCTCTTTCTTTATAGTACAGATATCATTGGGTCTTCTATAAAATTACCAGAACTTTTCTGCCCTTAGAATATGCTTAGGTAGCCTATTCTCCAGACTTCAGCTGATTTCAGTTATCACATTCAGTGTCATGCTTTCTTGCTAGTTTTCACCAAAGCAATTTTCACATTACATATTTAATTTACTTTGAAGGCTGGCTGGGCTAATACAGTGTTTTGGTATTAATGGTTAGAGGCTCCATGTCCCATTGATCTTATGAATTAATAATTTCAAGTCTTCTGCTCACACTTTAATTCACATAGAAAGGTAAGAATGCTTTTTGAACCTCAAATAAGTGTACTGGTGCTTTCCTTTTTGATTGCATTGTATTCAAAGCTGGCGTACCACTACAGAATATCCCTAGGAACAATGGTAAGCTTTTTGCCCTCATTACTCACAAAATATTTACATGTTTATTTCTGACAGGTTTATTTCTACATAAACCATATAGTTTCAAATCATCTGACAGGCAATCTAACAACTACCATAGCAGGACCATGTGCCAGTTCTCAAGAATACCAATATTTACTGTCTGTTCAAAAAATCACTCTCAATGTGTAGAGAATGAGCAGCAGCATAAAAGCTTTCAGTTGCTGTCTATCCAATGATTTTTCCACTCCATTTTTCTTCAAGAGACAGTGACCTAGTAATAATGAATGAAGTTAATAGACATTATGGCAGGCAAAGCTGACAACGTACAGCTTTGAGTTTTACTTTGGAAATAAAAGTAAATAAAATATTTTTTATATTCTCCCCCTCTTTTTGAATATCACAGGAAACAAGTCAGCTGTTCCTGAACCAGCTCCCAGAAACTGTCAGGTCCACTGCTCCATCTCCTCTGTTGGGAGTTCCCATGGCAACATCTTCAGCTGAAGTAAAAGGAATTACAGATAGATATTTATTTTTTCCACCCCTAGCTCCCCCCTTCCCCTCTTCTCTGTACCAGTTCAGAAAAAAGTGTTGCTCTCTAATCTTTGGGGCACTGAGAATTGCTATTTAGCCACCCAGCTACATTTGCTCTGTTTGTTGCATTTGAAAAATCTGTCCTAGTTCCCTTCTGTCTCTTGGGTGTCTGATTTACGACATCAAACAAGAAAAAAAGGCAAGAGACACTTTCAAGAGTGGAAGTTCTTGTTGGAGGGAAGATGCTAGCCCAGAGCTGTCTTCAGTTCCAGGGCTTGAAAAACACCAGCGTGCTGAATAGTTTTTTTCTCTTTAATTTGACTGCAACTTTCCAAGTAGTGTGGCTATAATGCTTAAAGATTAGACATCACACATGAACTTATACCTAGGTGAATTTTTTTGAAAAAATATCATCAAACTGTCACTCAAGAATTAATTTACCTTTTGGTTTGGTTTTTTGTTCTTCTTCTTTTTTTTTTTTTTTTTTTTTTTTTTTTGCAGCATGCAGGCCTACTGGAAAGAAAAGCACAGTGACAGGTACATAATACTCAACTCTTGCTCAGGTTGTAGTTCCAGTGAGAGCACAAGTGCTGCATGCTCTTGCACAAAAATGGAAAAAGTTGCTCATGGTGGCACTGCTGCCAGCTGTGGTGAAATCAGTGAGTATCCTTTGCAAACACACTTGGCTTTGAAGAGAACATATATCCAGGAAGTACACATGCATGGCCTAGACACCATGGAGAGGATCAAAGCTGTCTGTATCTGTGGTGTGAGAACAGAAAATTATCCTCTTTCTCTTGTTTTAGCTCAAGGGGTGTTCACCTTGATTTCTGCTCTGCCCCTAGGCCAGGGTTTACTTCAAAGTGGCATTTGAAGATGTGAGGACAGATAGCCAAGACTTAGGTGTGGAGATGCTGAAGACATGATCTGTCATTTGGAGAGCTGGAATGTGCTCCCAGGTTCCTGCAATGTGGTCTGGGACAACACCAGGGATCATATTTTGCTCAATCTACTCTGTGCTAAGAATGAGGATGATTCATTCTTATGTTACTGAGAAGTTGATTACTTAGATGGAAGGAGAGGTTATGCAAGAAGTAGGTTGTAACTCTTGCATCAATTCCTGGGACAGAGAGACTAATTTTGAAAATTATAGAACAAATAGGAAAACAGAGTATCATCAGTACTGTACCATCCTGCTTTGCAATGTTTCTCAGGGATGATGTTTCAGGTAGATGTTTTCATCATCCCATGGGTGCTCAGATGTAACTCTCACATCCCCCACGGATTGTATGTAGTGTAGGGATGTCAGCAACCACCTCTGCTGACCTCAGCCTCAAACTGACATGAATCCAAGCACATATATTCAGTTTTAAATTGCTGACCTACAAAGCATTTTAAGATGACAGAGCCTTGAAAAGATAAATAATGAATTTTGTATTATATGTAAGAAATTGCCAGAAAAAGTATATAATCAGAGTGGTAGCATCTACAAGAGAGACTGTATTAATAGCTTTTCAAGAAAGTTTAATACTTTCAATTTAAAAGTATACCCGAAATGGGACTGTAGGAGCTGTATGAAATAAACTAATGAATTGGTTTTGTTTTAAGAAGTCTTCCTGAAACTTTGGTGAGATCTGGGGCTGCTTTTATCCCTAGAAAAGAGCTTCTGCCATCATTTGCAACCTCAATGGATAGTATGGCTCTCCTCTTTACTTTTACTTTACTCTTTACTCTAAAGCCAGTGAGAACCTGGCTTGGAAGCAAGCCTACAGCAAATAACAGACTCCAGAGCCCTCAGTTGAATCCTGGAATTTTGTGAACAGAATTTCTCTGCTGCTGTTACGAAGAATGAAGAATTGTTTTTGCAAAATAAATGAAAACTACTAGTGATTTAAATTTGTTTCAGAAATTCTGAAATAAGTAGGAATATTTGAGATTTTTCTTGAAGCAGAAGCATTCAATAAATCAAATATGTATATCCAGTGCATACCACAGCTTAGCTCTTTAAATTCTAACTACATAATTATGATCATTAATAATCTTAAATTCAGAATGTCCCTTTCTCCAAAGGTGTGAAAAAACAGCGCTATAGTCCCAGTTTTGTTCTTGATGTAAAAAAAAAAAAGGTGAACATGTGTCCCTGCCCTGATCCTGCTTTGAGCATCTTAAAAATCTCCCTTGTTTCTTTCATTTCATTTAGTTGCTGACCAAAGTAATTTTGCCTTCAAAATCCTGTACAGTTCTTTTTGTATTACTGGTCAGGCTTTGTCTTTTAACCTAATTATCAAGTAAAAAATTAGTATAATGTCTCATGGCAAACAGTTTGCTTTTTATTTATGAAGAATCCTGTCACCTAATAAACAATTTCACAGGTGAAGAGTGTCCTCTGATCCTCCACTGACTCAACATTGTCTGCTCCCCTTTCAGTCAAAGAGAGCTCTTGGAGCCATACAGCACATGGAGGTTTTCCCCATCCCTTGACAAATGTTGTGGAACAAAGACCTGCTGTGGTAAGAAGATTAAGAAATAATGACATGATGGTAAAACAGATGTTAGCAGTGCAATAAAGATCTCATGTACTCTAGACCACCAATAATAATGATGTATATCTGTATGATAGGAACATCTTACCATACTATGTGAAACATTCTGCTTGTCTCATAGTGCATATAATCAAAATTTTGTTTCCCCCATATAGTTCACTTGAAGTTCTTATATTATCCATGTAGGAGCACTAACTGGAATGAATAAAATACTTTCACACAGTAATAAAACTAATGAATTGTGCAGTAAGGTTTAGGTAAAGGAGCTTAGGCAAGCTAAGAAGTTAACTGTGTGTCAACTGTTTCATGAGAAGTGTGCAAAAATACACAATTAACAGCCTATAAAAATTTAACCCTTTTTTACAGATTCCTGTAGAATATGTTAATAGAACTTTTTAATAAAAGCTATTTGATAGACTTTTTTCCTTTAAAAATCTATTTTCAACTCTTTTTTTGAAGGAGCTCTAAAATTATTCTAAAGTTTAAAATTTCTTTGAGCATTAGCCTGAATTTCCTTAGGTAACATTTTAATAGGAATTTCTTTTGTTACTAGTGTTAGCACATACAGCATTTCCAGAACAAGTATATTGGTCTTTCCAGCACCTGGTCCTTGCTTCTGCATGTAACATAATGCATTCCTGTTTCCATTGGTTTATTTTGAAGAGTGTGGTCTTAAACATTTTCTCTTTTCAATAAAGGAAATCTTGCATTTTCACTAATATGGTTATCTCAGTTTTATTTTAATATCTCTCTGTATATAACCTGCAATGTATTTAGTGGCATCAAGTATTGAAGTTTAATTTTCTACAGCATGTTACAGGGAATTTAGATGGTGAATGAATTCAAATGCTTATGAACTGAGTTTATCCATCCCATTATTAAATAGAAACAGTGCTTTTAAACTTTAATTGCCTATGCTTTAAATTAATTTTAAAAAACCAAAAAAGAAAGCAATTTATTAACACAATGCATTTTATATAACTGCAGAAAATGTGGACATACAATGGGCATAAAAGGAACATCTCACTAACAGATCAAGAAAAATATTTCGTAATTGCATTTTTGCTAGTGATGTTTTTTATACTTCTGTGTAATAAAAAATTTCCTACTTTTTCTTTTATTATTTGTAACCTTTTTTTTTCTCCAAATGAAAAGTTAAATGAACGTTAACCTTTACTGTTAGTTTTGATTCCTGCAGAAAATTATAAGTGAGGTGTTTCTTTTCTTCTCTAAAATTAATGTCTTAGGTATTTTCTACCTGTAGCTTTACAATGCTTCATGTCTTTTTCACTTTTACTGGAACAGCTTAATATTTTATGCAGCTGAATCTTGTGTACTGCTACTTTTATTCTTCCTCTTTGAAATTATTAAAGGTTTTATCATTATTACATACCTCTAGGCTTGCTCCAAGGCCTGTAGTTACCAACTGAAATATTCTCTGTCACAAATATATTTTTTCATGCTGTAAATTGATTCTTCAAGCATGAAAAATCATGTGGTTGAAACAAACTAAGCAGATTCTTCTTTAGAACCAAAAATAAAACTGTAATAATCTGTGTCTGGTTTGTGCCATACAAAATAGATCAGAAATTCATTTCACAGTGAGAATGTTATAAAACTAACATATAAAGAGATGCTAATAAGACCATGATAGTGTTAGTGCCCAATTCATTTATTCTACCCATGGATTTTTGGCTAGTTTAATCCTTTTCCTGGGACAGGGTTTGGGTTTTGGTGAGTGAGGGATGTGTTTCTTCAGCTGTCTTCCTGCCTTTATTTTCCCCATACACCCAGAATACACCAAGTGCCTTTTTTGGCCTCTAGTCAAAGGCTGTCATCAGGCTGCTGATAAAACACTCATACTTTGTTATCTCACTATTTTTCCATAACTTGTGAGTGAACACTGCTTTTCAGTGTCAGAGAATGATATTTGCTCTTAGGAGCTTGATGCATAAAGGTGGTACACATTATATACACGGCTTCCTCACAGATACACACACAGTGTTGAATAGACTTTTTTCAAGCTCTCAAAAATTTAATGCTTCGTGTATTTTATTGAATAGGTAATAATATGGTATTGCATCAGCACTAAAATTCGGGTTTTTTTGAAGACAAAAAATTGCAAGTATGCTTAAATTGTTAATTCTTTAAAGACAGGTGGTCTATTTTATTTCTTGTCTGATATCTAATAGAGTATTGTCTTTGCATGTGTCTGAAGATGCCAATAACTTTCACGTTAGAAATTGCTAACTGTAAATGTAGACTTAAAAGTATATTGGAAAGGGATTGCAAGCCTGCAGTGTTACATCAAGGGATATAAAGAAAAAAATGGAATAAAATATTTTTTATTCTTATATTTATTATGAATTATTAATATTTTATTTTATTTTATTTTATAATAAAATAAAATAACTTTTAAAAAGCACTAAGGAGCATTTTTAAGATCGCCAAGTCTCTTCTCACAAAAGGAATGGTTAAATGTGCTGAAGTGATATTATGAATTATAATCAGGAATTTGCTTTTTAGCATGAAATCTGAAAATTATGGCTTTCAGAGAAAAAAAAGAAAACAGCACATACACTATGTGACTCTTGCTCTCCTTATTGATAGGCAAAATAAACTTCTATATCTTGTGGCTAAAATGTTATTAATTTCCTACAGTCATCTCTATAGAAAAGAGTGTGACTGCTACCAATCCATGTCTCAGCACGCCTATGGTAGCATAGCAGTTTGGAGCACAGGATTACTTGGAAAAGGATATTTTTAAAAGTTGTTAAAAAGATCTATTTAAAAGTTGTCTTTGGGATTGGCAGAGCCAAAAAAGTAAGATATAAGGAGATCAAGTCGAAATCAAGAGGAGTCAACATCAGTGAAGGTAAGTCTTGGGGACTCAAGGCACATGGGTAAAAAAAGAACTGACATCTACAAGAAAGCTGAAGAGATTGTAGCAGTATTCTCTCTGGGATCTATTTAATATAATGGCTTTTATTAAAGAGAGATGGGAAAGATAGCGCAGAAAATACCAATCCTTTCAACAATGTCATGAAAGACTATTCAAGTTATGTGCTAAAATTTTAAGGATGATGTTTACTTGCCTGTTGCATGCAGGTGCAATTCCCTCAACACTCAAGATAATTAATGATAGGAGTTAACAGAAGAACAGGTCCCTGGAAGAATCATAGATTTTGGTAGTGAAGTGAAAATTACTTAATTCTCGACTCACTGGAGACAGTGGGTTATGTTAAATGATGTTGATTCATTATCTCTAATACCAATTAGTAATGTTTTTTAATGGCAAACTTACAACAGACACTAAATGAATTGCTTTCTTAATGTAGTAATAGCTTTCATTAACAATAAACAACTGATATTACTGGAGGCAGAAGCAATAAGTTGTAACAATTCTACAATATTGTGGAATTTTAGCTGTATAATTTAACTTAGGTAGATTATTATTCAATTAAATTGTTAGAAATAGGCCATGTGAGAATGAGTTACAGATTTCAAACATGGATTCATTCAGACCTGAAATGAATGAAGTGCTGCAATGAAAACCAATGCTGAACTCTAGGAAAATAAGTTGTGCAGAACTGCACAAGTGCTTATTTTGGGATATTTAGCAAAGTTTAATTTAAAAAGGAGTTTGAAAACTTGTTGCTTTCTGATACAAATACTGGAGATGGTATGGAGAGAAATTACTCGGGCTATGAAAGTCCCATTTCTAATACTGTCACTAATTGTTCTTAATAAATCTCTTGTCTGAATTCCTTCCTTTCTGTGACATTTATATACCATTTGTAATATAATGCAACGATATTAAAACTGTTCAAAACCAATAGTGCTGTCTGTTGCTGGAAACAGATGAGTCTCAGTAAAGATGCCCATTAGCTGAGTATGGTCTGGGTATACTGAATTCTCTCAGTTTGTGAAAAGGATGGGACCCCTACCATTTCCACAAAAAGTCCAATTGACCCATAAAAGGTGTCAGTATTTATTAAGACTTCATCCACAGCTTTGGTAAAAGATTTTTATGTTTGGGTCTATTTCCAAGAGCCAGATGTATCAGATGTTACTCAGTGTGGTAAGCATACACATATAAATATTCACAAATGCACGCACAGCCCCACACGTGTGTACAGGAACATACATGGGCTCTGCAGTAGTGGTGAAGTCCATTAAAATAAATGCTACTGAATGCATCTGTAGCCAAGTAGTCTTTAGTAAGTCAGCCTTCCAATTTGCCCTTACCACTTTTTAAACATGTCTTATTTTACTTTTTGCAGCAATTATAACATTTCTTCACCATTACTCATCATTATCTTTTGCTGACAGCTTATTTAAGTTTTACAAAGACAATTTCCTAAGACATGTTACTTGATATTTCTATCCTCAACGAGGTAATATTGGCAGTAATTGATATTTCTAAGGGCTTCTCTTTTTCTGCATGAGTGTGTCTCCATGTATGTATATGCACAAAATTTGCTTCTAATGTCCCGGAATTCAGCTTAGCACTCTATTATGAAAGAAAGATGGATAGGTGTCTTTTTTTTTTCACAGCCAAGATGTGTATCACACATGCATAGGGAACAAAAGGTCCTTGTATCATTGCAAAGCAGCTCTTGACAGTAGTTTACAATTAAAAACTATCTACCAGGAGTTTTAATGCAGGTCTCAATTTCCTCCTTCAACCAGTTTGTATTTAACCATTCAGCCAGTTTGTGTTACTGTGTCTGCAGAAACACTTCAAATTGTGTGGAGCCCAAAATATTTAAAACCGTAAAGTGAATCAACAGTTTACAGGAAATATTTCCACTCAACTTTTTATATAAATGCATATTGTACAAGAGTGGTCCCCAACAAATAAATTCAATGTTAATTCAGATGTTGATGTGTTTTCTACATGTCATTTCAAGAAAGACTATGTTGAAATAAACCAGGTTGGAGTGACAAAAGCCTGACTAAATTCATTTGAACACATAGTTAGGGAAAAAGTATCTACAGCTACTTGGCCTAATACAGGCAAAGCTAATTTCCCTCATGTATTCCTCCATATGTTTCAGCATGAAAAATTCAAAACATGTGGTAATAAGGGTTCTTTTCTGCTGGAAAAGTATCACTATGAAAATTAAATTCTTGCCATCTTTAATACCAGTCTTTCAAAAGCCTGAGATACCTGGATTTCCTGGCTAGAAATCCTTCTAAAGATTCATGAAGCTGATGAAGTTTATTGTAGATTTAGTTATTAACATGTTAATATTTCAGGTGTTTTTATAGTTTGGAAAATTTAGTTGCTACCATTATGCAAAAAAAATACATGCCAAAATTTTGGCGCTTATGTGTCCTGTGTATTGCTCAGTTTGCTGGAAAACTATCAGTGAAGTGAAAAAAATGCACACAACTTTCTCTGCATAGCACAATAACAATTAGAAAAATGAGCTAATTTTCTAATTTGGAGGTAAGAGCTATTCTAATCAAAATCTGATGAGAGAAAGAGGAACTTTCCCAAAAGACAATAACTGTTTCGTGAAAAGCAGCCAGTCCAGTGCTGTGAAATTTTACATATTCCAGCTTGGTCTGGCATGAGTTATTCAGTTCCTGCTTTGTCTCTGAGAGGGAGAGATAGTTTTGCAGATTAAAACCATAGCCTCCAGTCTACTGGGACCAGTCAGCTAATTTGTGTTTAAAATGTTGCAAGAAATTGAATTAAATACCCACTATCCTAGCAAACACATTTAATACTGTCAAAGAGCTATTTTTAGCCCCCGAGGCATGTAATTACCAGCTCTGGTCCATAAGGGAATTTCATCCTGAGAGATTTTCATTATATTTCAGAAGGATTCTCTGCTAGTGGTAGCAGATACATCCTAAACAATGTTCAGCTTCTTGCCAATGGGATATTGAGGTCTTCCAAAGAGTGGAAATTCATACCACTGACATGTTGACATGGGAAAAACCATTTATACCAGAATACAGTTATATTACTCCTGGAGCTACTTGTTATTTGTGCTTTCCTATTAGTAAGAAAAATAAATAACTCATAGAAAGCTCTACCATGAATAAGACTCAAGCAATAAAAAACTCCATCCAGCTCTGTCAGTCATTCAATTCTGCACAGTATCAGTGTGTCTGACTTATTAATGAAATGGATTTTTGTTTGAGAATGGCTGCTTCCCCATAAAGTTGTGAAAATATGCTAAAAGCAGCACAATAAGTTCCTTTTCCAAGACAACTATTGCTATTATTTATTTCTTCAACATCAAGGTGAGGAAAGGAGAGATTTTTTACACTGTTATCGTGAAGTACTTTCCATATTTTAAAAAGCTAGTCTGATTTAAACATAAATAATTTTCCTCTATTGATTTTTTTTTCAATTGGGTAATTCATGGATAGCACAACTCTCCAGGTCCAAAATTTACAGCTGACACCTGCTTTAATTTTCTTCCTACTTCCCTGATCAAAGATGCCATGACAAATGAGGTTGATGAAAATACTTAGGAGCATTTTTAAATACAAAATTTCACTGTTAATTGAAAGTTATTTAACATTTTGTTCTTAATTATCAATGTGGCAATCAAGATAATATTCTGAGCACATATTTTAAACCGTGATTTGTTTAATTATAAGGAAATATTGAAATAATATTTTTTCTTCCACCAATAGTGATATTTTTTCCTCTCATGCAAAATCAATTTACTTTCTCCCAATAGTACCACAATGTATTTTGCCTCCAATGCCTACACACTTAAATCATTTGCCTCATTTAGCACTAAAAAGACAGGGAAGATCAGGAAAAAAAGAGGAAACATGAAGTCCAGTATAATACAGCTGAGCATTTAAGATCAAGTGATTTCAGTTATTATATACCCAATCTAGTGTCAATATACAGGAAAATGTAATCCAAAGCATAATAAACTTTGCATATCTGCACACTTCTGAATGAACATTCTTATGATGTTACTGATTCTAGTAGTAATAATTTTGCATTAGAGGAATTGTTTTCCACTATACCTTCAGGCAATATTTGTCCTCAGCTGTATACCAACACAGAGTTTTGAAGAATTGCTTAGGACAGCCATCCTGCTGAGCATCCCCAGTTATCAGAAGGGCAAAATGGTCTGGCTTAAGATAAACCATCATGACAATATTCTTTCACCTGTTTAGTAACAAAGCATAAAGAATAATCTTAAATATACTTAAAGTCTAAGTAATTTAGTGTCTCCAAAATTCATGATGAGAAAGTATTTTTAAACAGATGTAATACAAGCACAGAGCCAAAGATGACAAAACCCCTGACAGTAGTCTGAGAGTGCTGCGTGACATTAGTGGAATTAAGGACCTACAGTAACAAGCACAGCTCTTCACATGCATCAGATGCAAGCAGAGGACACAACGCTGAGGTTAACAAAGGAAGCATACTTCAATTAAAAAATATCCTCAAAGCTATAGATCATTAAATTACCCTATTCTATCTCCTTGCTTTTTAAAAGTAATTAATGCTAGTCAGTTATATATGTGTGGGAGCTTTCAGTTTGTTTTTATATGACAGCAACAGCTTCGCTGGTAAGAAAATCCATCTATGCAAATATATATTATTAGGTTTTTTTTTACAGTCATGTTTGCCATTATTTCTTCTTAATTCTGTTCCTTCTAATTTAATGTCGCATTGAATGCATGTATTTCTTTGTCTAAAAAAACCCGAAAACATAATTAGTGTATCTGAATGGCAAGATGGCATTTCTTTGCCTGAGAATGATAAATACATTGTTGCTAGGAAACAGTTTCCAAAGACAAATTTTTTGAAGGACAGCAATTATATAGATTTTAAAAATGTCCCAGCTATAATCTCAAAGCGATGTAAAAACAAAAAGTTCCCTTATGGGATTAGAAGGAGGAGGATGGAGAGGCTCTGTAGGCAGAGACAGCTAGTTAGTAACCTGTTTCACTAGGTAACTCTTTTTTTACATACCCTTATTTTACTCTCTGCCTCTACCATGTAAAATATACCTTTCTGACACTATAATTCAAGCAGTATTCAACCATGATTGTAGCTCCCACTTTTTAGGCATATAATCCAAACTTCAAAAACATTGTCCATAAGAATAAAAACAGGTTAGCTCAGAAATGGTCATAGTATGGCCCTTCCTCAAAAGTACTGATTTGCATGTTTGGCTATATTTTACTTGATGTATTTATATATATTTAGAGATAAATATATATATATATGTATATTAAGATTGGATAAATCTATTTGGAAAGTCTCATTAATGTGCCATCATGGCAACCTCAGTAAAAGCTGGGTGAGGTGACAGCTGCACTGAAATTATTGACACTAGAAATGTTTCTGCATGGCCCAGCTGCTAAATCTGTGAGATTTTTATTTCCTAAAGTGTCTTTTAGATGATGTTTATTTGAGAAGACCAAATGCTACTGTGCCTGAAGTTGCCCCTCTGCAGAATATTCTATGTAGTCTTGCTTCCTGGGAATAACGTTAGAGAATTCACTGTTCTGCCCCTGGTCCCAGAGGCCCTCGTGTCCAGTTTGGGATCTCCCCCCACTGTGGGCTTCAGACAAGGTGAAACCACCACATATTCTCCAGGGAAGCAGTCACACACTCAGCTCACAGCCTCTACACTGAGCAGGGCAGAACAGATCCTTCCCCTGCCCCCTACCTTCTTTTCACATCAATCCCTTGTAGATCCTTTCCCTGCCAGGCTGTCCTTTGCTCTGAGACATCTTCTGTAATAACACCCAGGCTGCATTTCAGAGGCATCTGTAAGAAAAAGCCCAAACCTGCTCCATCTCTGCCATTGTTCTGTTTCAGGGACACTATTTTGCAGCAGCTGGTTTCTGATGAGAGGTTCAGGCACAAAAATAGAGCCTTGAACACCTGCAATGGCCATGTCCAGTAGAAGATGTATCCTTCATTATGCTGATGGAAACTTTCAGGACTCGATGTAATTTTGGTGGAGAAAAAGAGTGCCTTTGAGCTCAGAAGATAAAATTACATATATGCATAGAATTTGGCAGTAGCACCCTAATTATTGATTGAGATTCTCAAGAACATAAATAAATACTTAGCTGTCTGGCCAGTATTCAGTTCCTCTGAGTGCTTCATTTGCCAACATCCAAATGAGATTTTCCACTCTGTCCTGTAAAACTCCCTTTTTGCTTTACCATAGAAAGTTGTTTCCAGAAGCTAACTAATTCACAGGTAGTGAAAGTCTATCAGGAGGCAAAAAAAATGAGGTAAAGGCTCTAAAGTCAGAGCTCAAGGAATGCTTGGTTGAACAAGAAAAATGTTGCTGAGAGATTCTAGCTGTGCAGCTGCATGAGACAAGGTATCTATGTAATGATCATTTCTTTTTCACAGAAGAGTAATTCTAACGTTCCTTTGGTCCTTGCAATGGAAATTAGTTTGGTTTTTTTTCAAAATGTGAAGCTTTCATTACTTTCTTGATGCAAACCTTCAAATTTAGTCAAATTTCCATTATGGTTAGAAGAATTTAGTATTTCTTTTATATACTATAAAATACAAAATAATGCAAAATATATCCAGGCAGAGAAAATGTGTATAGTCTTATAACTAATAAATATAATTTTTCAGATGCATCACCGAATGCAGGATTTCCTTTGCATGTTTCTCACTGCAGAATTTTTGATCCAAGGTAAACATCTGCTTCTAAAGAAACAATAGTAACATGAAGCTGCTCGGAAAATGACTATGGAATTTTTCATTGCAATAAATTAAAATTGAAGTATTGGTCACAAAGTATAGAATCATAGAACCATAGAATCACTGAGGTTAGATAAATGACCTCCAAGATCATTGAGTGCAACCTTTGACTGAACATCACTATGCCATGAATCTCATCCTATTGCCCTCAGCCCATTGATCCAGCCTGTCCAGATTCCTTTGCAGAACCTTCCCTGAAGTGGAATAACATTCCTCCCCACCTTAGTGTCATCTGTAAATCTAGAGGGGTGCACTCAATCTCTGCATCCAAACGATCTTTAAAGTTCTAATGCAAGGTATCCTTGTTATATAAAGGCAGGAGTTCCCGAATATACAAATTGAAAAGAACATTTTTCTGATTTTAAACTTTTGTGGTCTTACAATAGATAAGGATCACCTGTACTGGAACTGCACTTATGTCTGCAATATGCACTGGCATTAAAATAATTTGGGCAGGATGACCAAAATGAAATATGTTTAAATATGTCAGAATGTAATAGTGATTCCTATGTTATGTCTCTGGGCCTCTAAACTAATGGCTTAAAAAAACCAAACCAAAACATAAGTATCCAAGTTGACAAGTACAGTCCCAAAAGGCTGTCCTTTACTAGCTCTTTAGTTAGGGAGATTATATTAACTAATGAAATCTAAAAGTTTTGTTTTTAGAATCCTGCAGTTTTTCAGCCCCAGCAACTGCTGTATCATGAACTTCAGGTACGTCAGGTATCCCCTGGTCCTCACTCAACTCTCAGTCTCCACAGTCCTTAGGGGCTTCTCAGCCCTCTGAGGTTTCCATTCTGTTGGGTGTTCAGTGCTGGTATCCAACCTTTCGCAGGAAAATTCACCAGTGCATTTCACCACAACTTGGACCCAAACAAAAGCATTACAGAACATTAGTGTCAAGCATGCCCTAGCAGCCAAAAATTGTGTTCTGGACCAAAATGTCTCTGAAAGGTGAGAGATTCTGGAGGTATTTCATGCATTCAAAATGTATTCTGCGTGGGGTTTTTTTTGTCAAGACATGAAAAGAGAATTTCTTGACAACTACAGTGGTGACGCCTTGAGGAGCTGGAACAGAGGCTGCACACAGTGCTGAGAAGAATAAAATGGGTATTTATTGTGAGGCCCACGAAAGGCCTACAAAAGCCACATCCTAGCAATACAAGTGCCACAGTCATGGCCCCTGCCTGGATGGCTCCAAGATGGAAGCAAAGGAGGGGTTGGTCACGAGTTCTCACACCTTTATAGGTTTCAGTCCATTTGCATGCAGGAGTCAACTATCCAATTGATAGTCTCAAATAGGGAAGTTTCATCCTCCTTGCTTGCTTGTGTGTCTGCCCTCCTCTTTTCATGTTGTTTATGGTTAGGGCTTGAAGTTTAAAGATACTGTCCTTGAGTCCCTAGGTGGAATTGGACTGTTTTGTCTTCATCACCCAAGCACGACGGAAAAGCACATCCAAGCATTACAGAACAGAAAACTTAAAACTTAGAGGTATCAATGGGATTGCCTTGTGTCTTTTCTCTAGATAAATTAACTAATTATATCTGTTTCCTCATTCCTCTGTGTGTATACGTATTAGTAAAAGTACTTAAAATGTTTTATGTATAGGAAGAATGTTTTCAGTTTTGGTTTGATCAGGTGTCACTGGAGGACCAAAGTTCCATTTTTCTTAAAATGAAGTATAACAGATGTGTCCTTCTAAATTCAGAGGAGCAGGGAAAGAAAACTCTGTTATTTTACTCCAGCCAGCAACTGAACCCCACAGAGCTGCTCACTCACTCCTTACTTGTTAGATGGGAGATAATCAGGATAAAATTTGAGGATTGAGATAAGGGCAGTTTAAGTGGTAAAGCAAAATCCTTGCACAAAAGCAACAAAACCAAAGCAATTAATTTACCACTTTTTATGGGCAGGCAGGTGTTCAGCCATCCCCAGAGATGCCTGTCTGTCACAGTCTGTCATGTGTAATGGTCACTTGGGAAGACAAACACCATCACTCTGAAACTCCTTCCTTTCTTCTTCATTGGCTCTCCATGCTGAGCACGACCCCACATGGGTTGGAATATCCCTTGGCTCAGCTGGGATCAGATGTGTGCCCCCCAAAATATTTTGCTCCCCAGCCTCATCAGTGGTGAAGTGGGGTGAGGAGCAGAGAAGGCCTTGGCTCTGTGTAAGCATTGCTCAGCAGTGAAAAAGCATCCCTGTGGTATCAGCACTATTTCCAGCACAAATCCAAAATATATCCTCCTACTATAGGAAATTAACTCCATCCCAGCCAAAACTAGAACAGCTTGTATTAACTCTAGTTAATTCAAATTCTCTTGAGTAGTAATATAATACACAGAAATTACTATCCTCTGATTATTTTCTACTCTGTAATCGATGACATGGTCTTCCTTCTAATTCTCTAATGTTTCTCATCGATTCAATCAAACAGAAACAGCCCTGTCGTGAGGCTTTATAGGGATGAAATTATTTAGGTTAGACGAGATTTGGGCAGACAAAAAAGAACTTTCTAAGGCTGTTATGTGATTATACTACACAATGGCTACTGTAATTCAACGTGTAGAAATGCAAAGCATTGAATGGGAGAGGGACCAATTTAACACTTCTCACATATACGAAAAGTCCTGAGAAGGGAAATTATAATTATTGACATGTAGAAGATCAAGAACTTCCTTCAAAGGAAAGATTGAAAGAAACTGGACTAATTAATTTGAAAGGAGTGGAGAGTAGGTTTGTTGCAAGACAGTAAAATCTGCTATGGTAAAGAAGGATATTAAATCAGAAATAATAAAGAGAATGTTAGTCCGTGCTCTTCCCATAATATGAATACAGAAAAGCATTCAGAGACAGTAAGATTAATGTATTTGAAATGGTTCAGGGGAATACTTTTTTGTGCAAAGTGAAATTTATCTGCAAAACTCCCTGTGGAAGATATCTTTCTTCCATATTGGTTAGGATATTAACTCCTCAGTTCCACTGACAAGTAAGAGTAATTGTTCCCAAGACACTTAGTATTATTGATTGCAATTTCCTCTGAACCATTAGTTACAGTATGTTCTCAGAGACACACAGTGTTAAAGGAGCTACATGGTGCTCAGCTGCTCCAGCAAGACAAACCATCCACAGAAGGGGAGAACAGCCAGCTCCTAGTTCTCCTTGCTGGGGCAGGAGAAATAAGGTTCAGGCAGCTGAGCATTTCCCAGCAGTCTATTCCAAAGGAGTATTTTAAAAATCCCGTTGTGCAAAGTGTTGTATACTTTGATTCATGTCCATAAGGGTACTTTAATTTTTGCTTAAATTAGGCATTTAAACTGGTTTCCTTTCTGCACAAATTTTGCCCCTTGGATCTATAGATAACTACAGAGAAAGAGAAGAAAGAAAATGGATGTATCTGTATCCATTCACTTCAGAGACAGCAGGCCTCAGCACATGCCATTCCCTGTGACACCTCATAGAAGAAAACCTTTCCTGACTTCCTCCACAAAGTGTATAAAGAAAGTAAAAACTCAGCAAGCAAACCTTATTTTACAACATAGTAGGATGATTTTTTTTTCCCCCAATGCTTCTCACTTCCTGATGGAGCTTGGTAAAATGATCAGTCCTGGCACTTAAGGCCCCTCTGGATTTTCTTCCATGCATCTTTGTCTCTCCTATTTCTAATAAAAATGCTAAATTAATGTATTTTCTCTTTGATGCAGTATGGGATTTATATAAACTTACTGACTGTTATAAAACTATTTTCAGGTGTGTATCTCATAACATTTTCTCAGAAATCATCTGATTGATTTTATAGATTTTTAAAATCTCCTGTGTCACATTCCAGAAATAAAGTTCTAAAAAATATTTCTTATAACAACAAAGTCCTCTACAAGCCCAGGCATTCTGAATACATGATGAGTTTCATGCACATAGAGCAACTTAGTAAAGAGTCGGGAAGTTAATTATAAAGGGGTTTAAAATATCAGATAACTCTCTTTTTATAACACTTTTCAAAATATTTAAGAGTCTCAGAAGTATCCATCTCTGAAAGGCAGCACATGCATTTTTAGCTTTGGTTTGGGCTTATTTTAGGGATAAAGATTGAAAATTTGATATATAATGCAATGTTATATTTGGTCATAATTCTGGTTTAAGGAATTACTATCTTTCATGAATATTCAAATAGCTAACAAAACGAAAAGGAAAAAGATTGTGTAAATAAAAACAGCAGGAGTTTTGGATACAGGGTGACTTTACAAGCCTAGTTAAGCATGGTAGGACAGTTATACAGCCCAGTCAAGTATGGCTGATTGATTTTTATCTGCAAATTGTTATCAACTGTGAAAGCTGGCTGCAGGTTGTTAAAATCAAGAGCCCTGTGCATTCTATTTAGAGAACACTGGTTGCATAATAAATCTGTTTTCCTGTGAAAAGCAGGCAATTAGTATTAATGATTTCATCACAAAGAGCAAAAGAACACTTATAGGTTGCCAGAGATGCTGGGTTGAAAAACACTGTTAAAACAAAGATTATGATGTTACATAGGAAGAGCTGCATCTCTCAAAGCCTGGAGAAAAAGAGCTCAGAGACATGGTACTAATAACAGCACAATATGCAAAGTACACATAAAGGACTTTTGGACAAATTGGGTACTCTCTAGATACAAAAAAATTAAGAGAGGAAGACAGCCCACTAACACACATTGGCCCTGTGTTAGGCATGTGACATGATACAATTTTAGCCTCATATTTTGATGGGATACAGAATTAAACAGGGCCTTAAAGATTGATGGAAAAAGGCTGGAGAGCTTTCTGTATGACAGGGTACTAAAAAAAGATGGAATTTGGAATTTTATCCTACCAAAAAAAAAAAAAAAAAAAAAAAAAAAAAAAAAAGCAGAAGCTCATAAGGATTATAATTATTGTTTATAAACGCAGCAAAATACATACATATGGAAAGGAAAGAGAAAATATGAGACAGCATATCCAAAACAGTTTTATCTGAATTATTGAAAATACACATTTTAATATATTTACCTTTTCTTAGGTTGGCTTGTCATGATGTTTCATCTTTCTAGAAGGCAACCAAATGAAGTTGAATACGAATTTATAAGGAAAGTTAAGGAATTGGTCTAATTTGAGGAACATTTCATGGCAGGAGGGAGTTTTGAAGAGAACAGGGGGAAATAGTCTTAGATGTAGGCTACGGGCTTTACATGAAAGTTAATTTCTGTAGCAGTGTCAAGCAGGTAGCAGGGATCTTTAACCATGAGTGATGACAAATTAGCAAGTAGGATGTGTTGTGGTTCATTAAAGTACATTGAGTGTAAATCTACAGAAAAGTCAGTGATATGGCATTATATGAATTAGGATCTAGAGACCTCCCAAAAAGGCTTATCTAAGTCACTAGCATATGAATAATTAATTAGCTCCCACAGTGCCTTGTAGATATGCAATAGAAGATGACAACCAGTAAAAGAAGGATGAAATACATGAGAAACTAATTAAAAGCCTAAAGAGGACGTTGTAGTTCAGATTGTCTGCATCTCAGCCACTGGCCAGATGGGCCCATGGGGGCTTTGGGGTCCACTGTGCTGTAGTAATGTGAGCTGGATATGTATTACACTGTTCTGAATTGATACTACTGGGTGATAGAATGGATGCTGATGAAAGCATAAAAAGGAGGTCGAGCCTAATTTCTGTAAAATTCGTAAGCAGGAAAATTTCTGGAGAAAACACCTCCAGGCAGTAAGTGAGCTTCTCTGCTCCAGGGCACTGAGAGTACTGGTATGGGATGGATGCTGTGAAGAGCATCTGGCTTCTGGGCTGCAGGCTTTGGGCTTTGGAAGAGGAGTTTTGTACAGCAGAAGTCAGTTTCTCAGGACAGAGGTGCAATCCTCTGCTTTATTCTGCAACCAAAGTCATCCACTCAAGTGAGAAAAATTATTTCTGGTACCTTTTCCTGAAAAACTCTTGCTGACATTCTGCAAGTAATTCTACTACCAATGGTGAGTGGAGACTGAGACAAGGTAGGAGAGAAAGGAGGAGTTCAGCTTATGAAAAAAAATTATTAAAATGAACACACTACTGATAAGAGCCATCTCAGAGTCATAATATGCTGTCATGGACTACACCCTGACTGACACAATCACTTTCACTGACAAACAACATGCAACATTCTCATTACCAGTAGACAATTTAAAACACATGACTGAAAAAGTCCTTGGATAAAATAAAAAACCCAGACCACAGTATCTACAAGATACTGTGAGAAACATTTAGAAATCAGAACAGTTAGAAAACTTATTCTTAGTGTGAATTCTCTAAAACAATTAGACAGGTTTTGTATTCCAGTGAGGCAGCTTCTTGCTTAAATACCAGGGATCTGACTGAGATACATTTTAAGCCAGGTCATGCTTTATTTTTTCTGCCAAATATAATTAAAAATCTATTGAAATGTGCAAGCTGCACCATTCATTAAGCATTTGCAGATGTAACACCATGAGGAACACTGCTGCTGTTCTGCTTTTGGCACCTAACATTACCATGGCAAAAAACATGCTGAGCTAATAGAGTGTCTGCACATTGGAAACTAAACCACGGCTGGGGTTGAGAAAAGCAATTCCCTAAACTAAAAATTACCTGTAATGCAAGTTCTTGGAATTCTCCTTTAACTAAACAAATTTGTGGTGAAAATCTAACAAATAAAGACCAAGACTGGCTAAAAATATAAGCAGGAGGGGTTTTTTGGTTTTTTTTGTCTTTCTAGAGAATGTGCAAATTTGGATTCCTGTTCTTATTTAGGACTAAATCAGAATTAGCAAGTTTGAAGTCCCTTGCAAACATTTTTCTTTTTATTTATAATATATGTTCAATCATCATCTTAAATTATGAAATTTGATTTTTAACCACAATATCATCGATAGCAATATGAATTCAAGACCAGGGAGAATTCTTCCTGAAGGGTGCAGGTTTGATAGGGTTGCAGTTGATAAGGTAAGTGCAAGAGACTACTTAAGCACATATTTTATACCAGAAAAATGCAAAATCATAGAATCTTTTAGGTTGTGAAAGGAGCTTTAAAACCATTGAGTCCAATCATTAGTCTAACATTTCCAAGAAAACTACTAAAGAATATCCCTAAGTGCCACATCTACTTGTCTTTTAACAGAGATGGTGACTCAATTGCTTCCCTGAGCAGCTGTTACAATGTCTGACAACTCCTTTGGTGAAGAAATTTGTCCTAATATCCAGCCCAAACCTCCCCTGCTGAATCCTGAGGCCGTTTCCTCCTGTTTAATTTCTGGTTTCTTTGGAGAAGAGACCAACTCACTCTTGTCTACCCTTCTTTCAGGAAGTTGTAGAGAGTAATATGTCCTCCTGAGCCTTCTTTTCTCCACTATAAACCACCCCAGTTCCCTCAGAGTAATGGCTTCCAGCTCCTCCTCTTTGTTAGCCATGCTGTGTACACTGATCCCACCACCTTACTCTTTTTGTGACTGAAATGAACTTGAGCACATTGAGTAAAAGCTTGGTTCCCTGGTCTTCTGGCTCAGCAAAATTCCCTATTTTGCAGCTTATCTACTAGATTTTTGCTCTGGCTCTGGCCAATGGTTTTTAAAGTCAAACCTTAATTTGTATTATTCCTATTGGCAGGTTGTCAAGTCTCAGTTTGAATTTTTTCCTTTGAAAATCTCAGAAAATCCATTTAATGGAGCTCCCATCAAGGTAGTCTATCAGCTGTAATGAATCATCATTGTCTCTTTTTTGCTTATTTTCATCCATGGATGAGAATCCCTGGTCCCTAGTTCAGTGACTAGAGAAGCACTCTCCATGTATTCTTTTTCTCAGTAGTAAGTAAGCCCTATGTAGTGAGACACTACGTATCAGATATGTCCCTTGGCAGACAGTGACTCCTGTTTACTGAAAACTTCCTCACTACTGGTTATTTTTACAAACTGTATAATAATTTTGATGTGTCATAACCCACCAGTAATTTTGAATAGCAGCTTATCTCAGTCCAATGTCATTCTTGGCTGATGGCCTGGCAGCGTTATCTAGATCTGGAAAGGTCAAAAACAAATTCAGTGCCAAAGCAATGATAAGCTGCAGGTGGGACTGCAAGCTTTCCAAATCACATAAAATAACAGGAAATTTTCCCAAAAAATTTTTTTAACATTTATAAAATAGTTGAAATAAAAATTATGAATATGTCTGTGATATGAAGGTAGCAGAAGAAGTTACTGTCTTTAGATTATTGTATTCATCAGAATTTTTTGAAACCTAGTACTAGAATCAGTGAAATAGTACCAGATCATGTTCCATATTACAATATTCTCTTCAGTGAATGTCGTGGCTCAATATTTTGTTCTTTGCATGTGTATGTGTTATGTGAACATTTGAAAATAATTTTTGCAATCAGACGAGTGAAAAATACATGTTCTCATGATGTATGGACTTCTCACTCCTTAAAGCCCACAATTCATCTAGAACTTTGTGGTTACTTAGGAAGTAAAAAAACACCTGTGAAAAATTCATAGATGGAGAAAAATCAAAAGCTTAAAAGGAGACAGGCTGATAGGAGCAGGAAGTTATAGATAGGCAGTGAGCTACCCATGCTCAGTTTGGTTGGTAAAATGGCAGTGGAAAATAAACCAGGCATCCCAGCAAAGCACAGCTCTAACACAGAATGTTCAGAAGGACGTGAGTCAGGAGCCTTGCTCCCAGCTGAGCACTGAGAGTCAGATGGAGCTCTGGGCTCACAGCACTGCCAATACCCTTGACACTTCATTCAGGTCTGTCTTTTGCATCTGTGCATGATGAGAGATTAATAAAGATGTGTCAATGTCAGATCATAGAAAAAAAAACAAACAGAGTTATTGAAAGACAGATATGTGCCATCTAGAAATGCAAAGACATTAAGAAAAAAAGCTGGATTACCCCACATAATCTTTTTTTTGTCCTGGTCAAATGAACATTTTACATGAGTCTTGTTAATTTCTCCTTTTTCAAATAGGTGAAAACATTTAGTTTAACCTGATATATCAGGTAGTCAGGAGCTGAGACTGTCACTGCAAAGCCCACAGCTATGGTGAGAACTGCAGCAGCCTGCTCACCCGGTTGTTTCTCTCCCTTCTCTTTCCAAATACTCTGTGCATACCATTGGTCTATTGAATGAAACTTTTTTTTTTCCCCCAAGGGGTAATTGCCATCTTGAAAGATCTATGGTTTCATTGGAACTTGGGAGTGCTTCTGGAATGGTTATTTTTGTTGATGGCAGTGTTGATATGAGCTGCAGCATGCTTCAAGATGTTTCTCCAGCAGATGGTGAAAAATATTTTATAATATGGTTGATTGTAACAGTTGTAGTTCTTATGTTCTTGGGCAAGCAGACTTTAAAAAAAAAATCATGATTGCAATGATGTTTAAGCAGTTCTCAGGATAAATATAGCAATACTTACTATTATGTCTACAAGTTATAGTTTTCGTATAGCAATGGCTTGGTTTCTTCATCTTGCTGCTTTGATGGTATTGAGGTAAGACAAGCAGCAAAGATTGCAACCAGACATTTTATTACTGTTTACAAGCACTGATGAGAAAAAATGAATAATTATTTTTGATTTTTAGCATCAACAGATAACAAGACCAAAGTCTTGGAAATGTCATCATCTCCGAGGATGCTGTGAAAAATAGCACACATACAGAGACATTAATCCTTTGTTAATACCTTGAGACTGCTGTATCTATATGGCTGCTGTGTGGTTACTCAATACCTGTGCCTCTCAGATGAATGCACAGTCATAGCTACTTCCCACGGCATTCAGAATAAATTTATTTAAGAATGAAACAGCACACAGATTATCAATGGAGGTGGATTTTCTATGTGTATGTTCAATACCTGCAAATTTTGCCATAGATTAAAAGGAGCATATCAACCCCTTATAATTCATCTTTCATCTTTGTTCTTCAGGCTCCAAAAACACTAGACTTTCTCATTATAATTTGCTTAGTTTGCATCTGGAAACTAATGAAAACATAGAAAAATATTAAATATCTTACTAATTTGATATTTATTAAAGTCCAATTTGGAAAAAAAAGTGTATTCACATTAACCTCAAGGCTGTACTGAAATGCCTTTCAGCTGTCAAAAAAGTTAAATGCAGAGGAAGCACACATTACTAATGAGGTTGATATTAAAGACTTCATTTTGAGAAGTCTGTTTTAAACCTATATGCTTTCCTAGCTATTATAGTTTACAAATAAAACGAATCATCATTAAAATATTTATTAATACATATTTTATGTTAATTGCTTCTGCCAATGTTAGGGCTTTAGGAGTCTGCATTGAAAATTGAACTCATTAATGCTATTGAAAAGCTTTTGTATTCTGATAATCATTGAAGTCATCTGAGATCTATTTTCTTTTTCTAGCACCAACTTTCTTTTCCCTGTCACAAAAAAGGTTGGTTTCCTAACTACAGGGCAAAATTTTTTCTCATATATCTTAAGATATATTGTATGATACTTGTATGTGTGAATTCAATTTCAGCACATTTCCCCCCAGTTAATTGTCTTCTTTAGTTTATTAACTGTTCGAAACAAGTCTTGAAGTGCAGTTAAGTTATACCATACTTAGAATTGACAATATTTACTCATGGTTTACTTGAAAAATATAATTTTTTGGTTGAGATATCTGCAAAATCTTTCTGACTTAACCACCACAAACGTGGTCCATTTTCCACGGAAAGTTTTATCAAGTTTAATTAAAACCTAAACTGGATTTAATTACAACCACTTAAAACATGATTTTATGAAAATATTGTCACTATTTCCAAAGCAAACATTTGTCTGTGAATGTCTCCTTTTACTCCACCCTCTAGGATACACACAATCCCTGACAGCTGATCTGGGGCACAGCAAGTCCCCATGCTTTGGCAGACCCTTTCTCCTAATTAACCTCTCTCCATGCTGCCCCACTTCTTTGACTTTCAACAGAATATTCTGAGTTGGAAGAGACCAACAGGGATCATCGAGCCCAACTCTTAAGTGAATGGCCTGTATGAAGATCAAACCCACATCTTTGGTGTTATTCCTTATTCTTCTGGAACACACCAACGAAAACATCCAGTCCACATGTTTGCAGGTGCTAAGCTGGGGCTGAATTATTTTGAGTGAAGTGTATTTGTTTCAGATGGTGTGAGCAAGTCTCAGCAGGCTCTGCAACCTGTGTACACTGTGACCATTTGCTTCTACTCTTTCCTTTGCCATGGCAAGGACTCCTAACATCCTCAGAAGGGCAATATGCCAACTCTGTCTGGCCTCCCTATTTAGTATCAGCAGAAGTAAAGGTAGGATTTAGGGCAAGAATAACTTAAGAGCTTTTACTTTCCATAATTAATTTTCCTACAATCTTGTCATATGTACCTAAGCACTACTAACAAGGTACAATTCAATCCTTTTTTGTTGTTGTTGTTGTGCTTGGATTTGTTTGTTTGGGGGTTTTGTTTAGCTGAGGTTTTTTTGTTTGTTTTGGAGGTTTTTTTTTGTTTGTTTTTTGTTTTTGTTTTTGTTTTGATTGGTTTGATCTGGTTTAGGGTTTTTTCTTTTGTTTGAGTAGGCTTTTTGGTTGGGTTTTTTTGTGTGTTTTGAGGCATAAAAAATTAAAATAGGATAATTCCTATTCAGATGTCAAAGTACTGAGGTAAACAGATAGTAATAGACTTTCACTCAGACATCATGATTACTTAAATTACATTGCCATGAAAAGGCAAGCAATCAAAGAGTTCTTTAAAAGGTTCAGTGCAAATTAGTTTCTGGCAAGGACTGTGCACTGTTCAAGGTTTCATTAAAGCCTTTCATTTATGAATTATGTCAGGAAAAAGCAAAGGATGCTATGTATGCTATAAAATGACACAAAAACCTCAGAAGCCCTCATAGGGCATTGGGCAGCTCATTTTAAGATGGTTGTGAGGACCATTATCTATCACTGCCTTGGGCTCACAAATAGCAGCAAGACTTGGGGAAAAAAGGCATTAATCAGAAAAGAACATTTATGTGTGTGTCTCTCCAGAGTTTAATTGTAATCTGGAACAGTATTTTACACATTAAATACAAATATTTATTCTCCTCATTTTTCAAAGGAAAAGTGTGTTTGAGGATATGCAGCACCATGCTGACTCCTATCTGCTGTCTCTGACAAGAAGTGGCACTGGAAATTTTCACATGCAAATCTGTTGAGCTTAACCTTCAGGTTTTTTGTAATTGAAGTAGTCCCCGGTAAACATTTCCCTGTATAAAATATTTTGGAAATATCACTGAAGTGTTATCCTTCAGTTATTTACATAGTTTCATTCCATTGTTTTGAGACAATTTGTTAAAGAAATATAATGAATATTTACATTTCTGGTCACACTATTGACACTGGAAGACAGTTTTATTTTTCTGTTTTCTCAGATGTTTAATTTCCATCATACTTTCATACCTGCATGAGTTAATTTGTCAGAGTTTCTTTATCAGCTCTCTAGGATGTTTGACCAGAGCATGACAAATGTTCCGGTTCAGCTATTTTATGTGCACTTTCCACAACTTTTTCCATTCTCGTTCAATGGAAGAAGGAAATGAAAGACACTTGCATTCCATCAGATGAGGTTTCTCCTTAGAGCACAACTGCAGCAGCAAAATGCTCTTGCTAGATTCTCTTCTTGTCAAACAGGGTCTGGTGGTTCAATGTTCTTCACGAGGAGGTTGTATCTGTGAACACACTCTCTGGCTCCTTTCCAAACCTTCTGTGGTAAGACATCAGTGTGATGCAAACAAGCCTACAGCACCTCAGTGTGATGCAAACAAGTTTCTGCTGGCTCCAGTGGGAGCTGGGCACCTGAGAGCTTCGGAGACATTTCCAGCTCTTGCAGGGAATGGAGCATGTGATCTTTTGGGTTTTTTTAATTGACTCTGCTATTAAAAGGTCAATAGATTTATGATACAAAAATTTGTTCTTCTAATGCTCTTCTAATGGCTCCTCTTCTGACCTTGCTGATGGTCAACAAATTTTTACTGGACTGAGGTTGCAATCATTCTTGTGAACGATTCTTGTGAGCAGAATTGTGTCATATGCAGTGTTTGAAAAAGAGTACTTTAGTCAAATCTGACTGTGTGAGAGACAAATGGACATTTGAAACTGAATAAGAAATAAACTGAAAGGAGGTGGGGGTAAATAAAAACAAAGGAAAGAAAAAGATGGGAAACCTCATAGAAATGTGGGGAGATGTGCAGTCAATACAAGATGAATAGTCAAATAGAAAATGCAAAGAAATATTGGAAAGAAAATGGAAGAAAACAATGCCCATTTACTGATATGTTTCTGTTGAAAGAGTTGCCTCCATACTTTGTAAACTACGTTTTTCTAACAAGCAGTGAAACAAAACATAACAGCGACAGGGTGAGCTCTGACCATGCTGCCTGCCCCGGTGCTGGAGTGGCAATGACCTCTGCTAGCTCTCTGTTCACAAAGTCAGCACCAGTATGCTTCCCCTGGTTCACACTAAACTCTTCCTCAGGACCTCTGGTTAGTTCAGACAGCATGAACGAAACCCAGTTGCAACATCTTGGAAAAAAATGCACACAGCAGGCTGTGCCAAGTGCTCCATTTTATTTGAAACCATTGGTTCCTGGAGAAAGTATCTCAGACAATTCAGTGATGTTCTGCCTCTGGGGCTCTTAAACAGCATTACAGGCCAGCAGGCATCATGAATAGGCTTCCATTCCTGGGCCAGGCTAGCACAGAGACTAAACCTGAAAACTGAATATCTGCTTCCATATGGGCTAACAGCAGAGGGATGGTGCAGGAGAAGCAGCCACTGACTGTGGAGATATCACTGGTAACATTCCTGCTCTCAGTGACACTCTTACAAGGCAGTTGGATTTTTTTTTCTTTTTATTAAAACACCTAATTCACTTTAAACAAAATGTGAAATAACTCAGATTGTATTTTTCCTGATGGAAAAAATGCTTTGTAGGCCTTGCAGCTGATAGGGAGTGCAAACCTTGAAATCCCTGGAGAGTGGGGCTGTGTGGAGAAGGTGCTGAGTGGTGCACAGCCTGTAGCAGCCATCCACCAAGATGTAGCAGCTGTACCAAGTGCCATCATGCTTTTCAGCATGTTTTCCAACAAAAAGAAATGCCCATATTTCCTGAGGCTTCAAGTAGCAAAGAGGAATGAGAAGTCCTGCAGCTGTGGAGTTTTCACCTCAAGGCCAGTGTCAGACCTGGGAACATCTTGTGTCAGGGGAATAGAAGAGGAGAAGGAAAGAAAGTAATTGGAATCCTCCTGGGACTTTCTCTGAGATCTCTTTCTCTGGATACAAAGTGCTTCCCAAGTCATCTATATCTCATTTCCTTAGCAAAGAGAGTGTATATAGTTGCTTTCTGGACAATTAATTTTTTTTAAAGAATCTCCATCATTAGGCTCATGGCAAAGATAAATATTTGAGGAGGAGCTCATACTTGTGACCTCCTTAAGAGGGAAGAAAAACCTTCTGCCAGAAGAGAGCATCATTACAACAAATCATCATTTTAGAAAAACTGTGCAGCTCTATCTAACTAATGGATATAAACCCACAAGTGTGTACATAAAATCACATAGACTATGGCAGAACAGGATAGAAAATTAAATTGCCACAAGGCAAGCATCAAACGTATTTAAGAAACTAGCCAAACATTCTCAACACTATAGTGTTAAGAACAATATAGGAAATTATATATGCAAAATCAGAAGATGGGTAAGCATGTATACTCACTATTTCTCAGCCGAGTTTGATGGAAAAAGTTGTTTTAAAGCTTTCTTGTGGCATTTTGCTGCAATTTACATTGACACCTGACAAATGATTGCTGAAAATGTCATTCAACATATGTTGCAAATTTTCATAACAGATTTTGCAATGGCTGTGATATTAAATTTGCATCACCAGTCATTTTTAAAATCAAATAACAACAATTGGAAAGCACTAAAGTGATTACCAGGAAGAAATATTTTTAAAAATCCAATTAATTTTGTATTTTCTAAGACCTCTGATATTTTCTGAAGTCTCCATTCATCTCAGAATTCTGAGCTTGTTATATTTTCAAAGCTTTCACTCTTGATTAGTGTATGTCTCCCTGAATATTATTTTGTATTTTGGAAAGCACATTTTTTTAAAATGGTTTTGTAAAGTTGTATGAAATTTTCTTCTAAGATGTTTTAATACTAAAGATTTTTAATATATTTGACATGGATGTTTTCCTCTGCACTTAATATTTGCAGTCACTACTTTTTGGGTGCAACAGAAGACATCTGGCTGTTATGAGAGGCTAGCTTTGCTAATATACTTAATTCTTATTAGTGCTGCTTCTTACCTATTACTCAAATGAGTCCATTAGCAAAACCTCTTTCTGAAATCGCAGGCACTTCAAAGGACTTGGGAATTTTCTGTCATTCCTTTCACTATTGCTTTCAGCAGCTTGATTATATAGAGCAGGGCTTGTGTCCCTACTCCCTTTGTACATTTTCTAAACAAGATTTATCATGCCAACAACATACAATATACTTCCTTGAACAGAAGTTGTGGAGCAAGCAGCTTTTGCTGACCCAGTCCATCTGTTCTTTTCTGTTCTTTGTGGCTGGAATTCGGTTTTTGTTTCATCCTGGACTTTGACCAGGATTTTATCATCAAAATGTACTTTAAAACTCCTCCTATTATGAATATTTGCTTAATTAATTCAGATTTTTTGTCATCATAATGGATTGATTAAGAAGTGTGGCTTACTGCATCATACTAGTAAGTGGAATTTTTTTAGTTTCAACCTTACAAACTACATGATCCTTCACTGCCCTGATGACCTTGGATTTTATGACATAAAATTCAGAAATAAGTACTTTTGCATGAAATGACATCCTGCTTTTCTTTTAAGCCCTTATATTCCTGACAGAAAATGTATTCAGTTATATTTTTCACTCGCTTTGTATGCTCAGCACCTGCCTGCTGGCTCAGTTAGCAGAGTTGCAGGCTAAGCCTGGGGAATCTCAATGTCGTGTACATTTTGTCAGAACACTATCTTTTTCTTAACCTGAAAAATCTTAGGTTAACAAAAATAAAATCTTCCTAAAGGAGAATTAGATAGACTGAAATGATTGATCATTGAACGTAGTTTTTTCTCATGTTTCTCAGGTTTTTCTCATCCATGCAGAGACAACAGTGTTGAGTACTAATTTAACAGGTAGACTAGTTTTTGCAGACAAATATTGAACAAATTGAGCAGTTAAGGTTACCAGATCCTGATTTCTTGAATTACTGAAAACCTCATGAGAGATGTTGAAGATGTTCTTCGTATCTGACTGAAAGAAAAAAAATAGCATTAGGTTTCCTCAGAAGCATATGCATAATGGATTTGGACTCATCTGAAATGAAGTCAATATTCAAAACATACCATTAATGTATCAATATTATTATACTGGGAGAGGATAGTTTTGTGATTGTGAAGAGAATTTCTTAATCTTCCTTTATTCTTTTGAATAAACTAGGACCCTGTTAACCAGCTTAATGATTTGTATATGATGGTTAGCACATTGTTTTTAGATTTAGGGCATAATTATTTCTGGCTTGTTTCTCCTATTTTACAAGAGAAAACACACAGAACAGCAAGAATTTGTGAAAAAATAGAAATAAAATGAACTTCCCTAGTCTTTAAGGATCTGTCCTAATTAATTTTTGCCATTGCTGCATTTCTTCCATAGGTGTAGGGAGGTGTCCTGAAGCACATTGTATGGGTTCCACCAAGGCAAGGAATCCTGCCTCTGGGACTCTTGCATGATGTTTCTTTGGTTTCAAATGCAGCAACTGCTAATGAGACATCTTAGCAGACATAATCTTTTCCATTAACATACAAACTGAGTTGTAACTTCTGGTTACAATGCTTTTTTATATGCCACTGAATTAATGAAAGATTGATTTATCTCATGATGTTGAGTGAAGTAGCAGATAAAATTCCACATTGATAAACATCAAGTAAGTTTTCTCAGAGAAAAAAAGATAAACTATACATACCTTATAATGAGTTTTAACTTGGCCATTACAACTGTGAAAGAAGATCTTTAAGACATCTTGAATAGGATTGAAAACATTATCTCCATCCTTAGAAACTATAGAACGATGGTAGTAGAATGTCTTAAAAAAAGAGAGTAATTATAAGTGGTTATACTACTGAATACCTCTGATATAGTCACATTTTTATACCAAGCTTTTCTGAAATCAGGTAAAAAAACAAAGTAGAAATGAAATAGGTAGAAAGACAAACAGGAAGGATGGTCAGTGTCATTGAATAGTGTCTCCTCAGGAAGCCTGAAATGGATCAAGTTCCTCTGTCAAGAACCAGGAATGACTCAAAATTAAGAGAAATTTATCAAATCAGGAATAAACTAGAGATCATAGGAAATACTTGTATTGGTACTTAAGCAGTACTTACTGCTACTTGTACCTAAGCAGCATTTTGAGCAATATAACTCTAGAAGCAGTAATGTCAATATTCATACTGAAAATTAAAAAAAAAACTACATTATTTTCCATAAAGTGTCTAATTACTGACCCATAGCCAGAGGACATATAGTTTTTAAATGCTTATGTGGTTTCAAAAGATGATTTGACTTACTTTTGAAATAAGTAATAAAAAAAATCCATTAAAGGCAAAATAAACCCAGATATACAATCTCTAGCTTTGGAAGTCCCTAACTTCCAAACTAGAGCAAGAGGTAGTAGAAGTATGTCTGTATACTTGCTCTGTTCCTGAACCTTTGCCCAGAATTTGTCTTTAGACATCAAGAAGTCCACCTTGTTAGCTCTCACATTAGTTCTTCAATAATATTAATAGGAGAGCAAGTGAAAAAGCTTTAGCAAAGAAACAAAGTTTTCTTCAAAGAGGCTCTTTCTATTGTGTTCCTGGACTGCAGTGCATTGTAAAGATGAGTCAAAAATGGAGAAACTGATTGGAAATTTCTTGGGTCAACTCATTCACTCGGACAGGTAATTCAGCTAAGAGTGGAGGATCAATGACTTTTTTTCTGTCTGAGAAGCTGCCCCACATGTCAGGTCAGTCACTAATTGCAGCATCACAGTTCTGTGCCTCAGTGATGAGCAGGACCCTTAGCATGGTCTAATGAATATGATGAAAGGTTTTAGGGTTCGACCTTCAGCCCTGGGCCATTGGGCTGCCTGCTTTGAGCAAAGTGAAGCCACCTGGACTTAATTATTTCATGTGAACAAAATATCTTCTTCCAGGTATTTCTGAAAACTGTGGAGATTTCACATTAATCATAAAGACCGTGTCTCAGGACTCCTTTTCCAAACTGACAGTATCTGATGCAAGCCTAGAGGCTACAAACACTGTGCAGGACTAATGCTAAGTGCATATTAAATCATGGCTGGCAGATATACTGAGAGGCCAGGAGTGCCTGGCAGCTCCCACATCAGGCTGTACTCTCTGGCTGCAGACTTGTTCCATGCCATGATGGAGGGACACTGCCTGTATGGAAGAGGTTCAGCTCCTTCACCTGTTTTCACTGCAGGAGCTCATTGCGTTGGAACTGAACGACACTTAATTTAACAGCTCCTGGAATCACCCTGAAATGTGGGATGTGCTCCTGAAATGTGGGATGTGCTCCTGATGTACCTGCTTTCCCAGTCAGGGCTAGAGAGATAAGTTAAAGCATTTTCAGACATGCAGTAGGAACAAAACAAGGCAAGGTACATTTCGTTTCCCTAGACCTTCCACCAAAAATTTTGGTAAAGACAGGAGAATTTCCTTTGGACAGGTCAGACATTTTTATGTATGTAGGTAGACCACGCTCCTTGTCTGGTAAGCATTTCATGTTATTATTCTGTGAAACAAAATCTGCAGTTTTCTTCACAAGGTTTGACTTGGGGCATAGCTCTGTATTTTCACTCTACTTGTAGTCTACAGGTTTTATTTGTAAACGTAACCATGCAAAAGAAATAACCTTGCTTAATTAATAATTTATTGTTGTTTCTTCTGTTTCAAATCTAACTGCTTCCAATTTTCTACTTCCTGCAGGGTGCCCTGACCTATAATTAGTCTGTTAAAAGGATTTATTTGTATCAGATCTATTTTCAGGCATGCCAACCACCTCATGTATTACAAGAACTCTTTTTAATAAATGCTTGTTTATATCGCAGAACTGTCAGAATCCTACAAAAAGCCAAATATAACAAAAACTTATTTTTAATTTATTTTATAAAATATTTTTATTTTGAAAATCAATTGCTTTAAAAAAATGGTGCTCTTGTATACATATTCTGTCCAGCAGTGATTTGGACTTCTGGGCTCAGGACTCACTAGTTAAGCTACACAACACAATGCATAGGAGGTGAGGATCCTGTCAGTTAGGAGATCCATGACAGATGTAATTACACACATTCCTTGAGCTTCTCAGGGAGGCTTTCATAATTATTTAAACAGCTTTTAAGTAATTAGCACTTTTGAATGTCATTTTCTGTGTCCTAAATTAATAATATCCTTAATTAACGGAGAGATTCAGAAAAAAAATTGATGGAATGATACACTGAAAATTTTTAATATATTAGATTTTTACTTGCATTGAAGTTTTATATCTTACAATTCAAACTGATCTCATTATCGCAAAAGAACTAAAATATTTACCAAAATATGACAGAAAAGTGATTTTACCCATTTAAAGAATGTGCTGATGTCTACTTTTTGAAAACAGAAGACGGTCCTCCTCTATCTCCACCTGGAAGATTCTAAATTAGTATTTCCTTTGGTATTGAGGGTTGGTAGTGCTTTAGTGTATGAGGATGTTGTAAGAGACCCAAACTGAGACAAGTTATTACATTTTGGCAGCTTTACATAATATGATTACATGAAGAAATTATTTTAGATAATATTTATTTGCTACACATCAGTCTGACTTCACATTCCTAAAGTGAATCTTACAACAATGAATTGGGAGATTAATTTTTTCAGTCTTAATGGAAATAGTTCTGCATTTTGCAAATGTTAATGTTGATGAAGCTGCACATGATGGATAAAATGTAAAATATATATATATGGAAAAATGTAATATTTGGGGTTTTTTTCCACTTGTCAAACACAGAAAGACATGGGAGCTTTTGATGCTGGAGATCAGCAATAAAGAATGAAAAATATCTTTCTTTTGTAATAAATAAACTAAATGTTAGGTTTACATTGTTCATTACTTCCAGTAGTAATCTGAAAGGTGAAAAGATGTGAAAGGGTAAGATATCCCCAGGAACAAGAACAGGTGTTCTTGCATCCTATTTTCTAGCATGCCAAGGATGTTATGGTAAGGGATACTTCAGAACATAAACCCTCCTTTATCTTCCTGTTCATGTTGCCTCCATTGCCCTCCAGTGCTTTGTCTTCTATGCTGATAAACAATTTTCTAAAGAAAAATGGAAGATTCTTAATTTAAAAATAAGCTGAATATGCAAGTGCTCTTTTTATCTCATATGAATGCTCTATGAACGTCATTTATTATTTTGTTCCTAAATCAACACTGCACAATAATTTAATGCATTTGTTGATTCTTCAGATCCTCAGTAGTACTCAGACCTTCTACATAATTTAGTCTAAAATATCGAAGGCTAAGAGCCAGTGGAAGCAAGCTATGGAAAATGGTGTAATGGCTCTTACTCTATGGTCTCAAAGGATGGAAATACCTGCCCCTGTTTTGAAACATTTCTTCCTTTTTGGTTGTGTGGGTTGTTTTTTTTATTTCCTTTTTTTTTTTTTTTTTTTTTTTTTGAGAGTCACAAAGCTGGTAAGAAGTGGAAACTGCAATCTTGCCAGGAAATCGGATCATCCTGCCAAGAAATTGAATAATCCTGCCAGAAAAGGTACATAGCAAGTACTATTTACTATTGGTAGCAACCTATATTTACTCTGTTTTTCTGTTCAGTTAGAACATGTTTTTATCTTGACACCTGTTACTGGGATATTGTGTTTTTAAAAGAAGAGAAGGGGGGGGAGAGGGGAGGAGGAAGAGAAAAATTATCCATAAGGAGAAGAAAAATCAGCAAATACAAAAAATCAAACCATGTAGAAACAGCCTGAGTTTTGGTTTGTTTGGTTAGGTTTTTTTGTTTGTTTGTTTGAGGTTTTTTTGTTGTGTTTTTTTAAATGTAGTTTTCAGGATGATGCCATTGTTAAAATCATTCATCTGCTATGTGTGAAGTGTACTAGAGCCATCAAAAAAACTTTTTCTTGCACATGGTAGGAGACGTGCATCAGTAAGGTAGCCTGGGGATGGGTCTAGCATGTAAGATCCCATGTAAGATCTGCAGCTGGGAACCTTTCCCTCTCTTTGGAGTGAGACAAAAAGAAAAACATAGTAAAAACTGCCACAGTGATGAACTCAGACAGCCAGCATGGCAAAACCAGACAATTATTTACCCTTGTGGTAAAGCTCAGCAAGACACTGCAAATCCATTTATGAATAATAAACTCTATAGTGCAGTGCTTTAGCTGCATAATCCTAAATGTTTATTGATATTTTTTTATATATATATAGATAGATAGATAGATATTGATATATTTATATGACCATGGTTGTTACTTTTTAGTGATGTCAACAAACATTCACAAAAAGTAACAAATCTTTTGACCTGGTGCTTTTGGAAAAGAGTACCTGCCTCACACATGTACTAAAATAAGCATTAGTAAAGCTGAAGAAGGCAGATGTTTTCTTTTCCTGTCAGAAAATAGTCTTAGAAGAAAATGGGATGAGCACATGAATCTTGCTTACTTTGGAATGAGTTTTCCTTTTATCTCTTGAAATAATACACTTGGTCTGTGAATAGTCATTTTGCAGAAGCCTACATTCTATAAATTGCTGTATCTCTACATTTTTCTTAGATAATAATCCATATCAGTGTACAGAAAAAGAATGTTACGAATCAAAGCAAGATCAAGAAAATAGGCAGAATATCCACTGCTCATCATTCCTTTAGCTAGTCACTAGATTGTGGATTTTGTTTCTTTCATTTCAGCTACACTATCTACATTCCATTTTCCTTCCCACTAAGAGGGTTATAGTTCCTTTCTAAAATTAATTTGATGTCTATGGATAGTTTCATTTTGCTAGGTCTAGTCAGTGAGGCTAATTTGACATATCGAATCATGTTATTTAAGTCAAGAAGGAATGCTTAAATTACTTCATTTCATCTCCTGTATCCTTTGGGTTATATATTTTTCCACAGGTGTTAAACTTACCGATTGCATATGAATTAATTGTTCCATTGAATAAGACATTATTTTATCATCCATTTAATCAATTTTTAATCCATTTTTTTCAGTATGTTGTACACTGCTTAGTCACATTTGCAGTCACAAATAAGGAAATAACTGTCAATTTGTAACCATAGATTTTTGTTTAAGAAGACTGTTGTTAGGATTTTGTATTCCTTGGTTTTTGGCTTGATTTTTTTCTTACTTTAAACTATTTCTCAAGAACAGGTGTGTGTATGTATGTGTATGTATGTGTGAGTCGTAATTAACTTTGCACATTTTTAAAATACTTTAGGACTTGCTTCTTTTCCATACCATACTTATAAATTGCCTTCCTCAATTTATGTACTGCTGTCTATTAGTACAATGGAAATTTCTTATGCTGTTTTGATCCATTCCTTGTTTTGGAAGTTAAATCTATTTTAGACTCACTCCTTCCCTTCTCAGTCTCCTCCAGTATGGCTGTCATGTCTTTCCAGATGTGAAAGTTTGAAACTGGCTACATTACATATAAATTTGCTCAAATTATCAAAGGCTCCAATTTATCTGCAGAGCTGTTCTGAGTTCATGGCGAATTATTAGACTTCCAGTGTGGTCTTTCCATTTTATAACTAAAAATAAGTATTATTTCATATTTGCTCTGAACAAAGACTAGAAATTGTTGAAGCTTTTTGAGCCTGTGGGGAACCTTGCCCATATTCCCTGGCGATTCCATCTGAGAACAACTTTTGAAATCTGAAATACAGCCCTATTTTTAATATCAGAACACAGGGTGCTTGTCAGATGCCTGGTGCCATTACCTCTAATAATCAAACCTGCAATTTTCTCAGATAATTAAACAGAATCATTTGACAAGATACATTTTCTGGGAAAGCATGTCAATTGTTTGCATTATATTTTTACTCTTTGTCTTATATTAATTACAGTCCTTTATATTCATTATTTTTTGAATTCTGTAAGAGCTCTCTCATTACTTTCCCCAGGGCTGATGTCTAGCTAGCATGCCCATAGTCATGTGGGTCAGCCAGCACACTCTGGCTCAATGGCTTCAATGGCATACTTTATTCATTTGTATTTTCTCTGGCATGCAGAGACCTAATTAAAATTGCTTCCAGGGGGTCAGAGATGTCCTCTATCTACAATTACAGTAAAAGGGGGTGGTAATTTTAAAATGTTTCCCCCCAGCAAAATCTCCTGAATTAGAGCTGAAAAAGCTTTGAGATTATCAATTTAAATATAATAAAAAAAAATATTATGCAATGTTATGAAGAATGCAATAATCAAGTAGTGACCTAAGGGGAACTATAACCTCCATTTTCAAAAAGAGAAATACGGAAGATCTGGGTAACTACAGGCTGATCTCTTCTTTGTGCATGGCAAGATCATAGAGAAAATCCTCCTGGAAACTGTGCTAAGGCACATGGAACTCAAGGAGGTGATTGGTGGCAGCCAACACGGCTCCACAAAGGACAAATCACAACTGATAAATCTGGTGGCCTTCTAACATGGAGTTACAATGCTGGTGGATCAGGGAAAAAACAATTGATGTAATTTACCTGGACTTGTGTCTCTTTGTTGGTGACATCCACAAAATTTGAGGCTGCATCAGGATTTATCTGTACTTGAAGCTTCTTCTTTCCTCTCTCGAGATATGCCATGCAGAGGCACAACGAATTTTACCTGATTAAATTTGGGCAGACCGGTCAGATGGTCACAGAAACGCAGTCTAAGGTGCCTTGTGGCATTTCAAAATCCAGTGCAATACACTTCTCAGTGCACCACACTCAAGGAGCTTCTGGAGCTGATAAGTGAAGCTGGGTGAAGGTAATAACTAATTTATAAGCTTAGCAGAAATATTTCCATCTCAAGGGTTATGTTAGAAATCTCAGAGTGCAAATGAAAGAGGAAAAAACAAAAGTAAAAGAATGTGAATCACAAATTCAGATCTGGGAACAAAACTGGTCTCTTTAAACGTTGTTTTAGTCGTGTCTGATTCTAGCATACTGAGCTGGAACAGGAAATGAAGGATTATTTGAAAACCAAACAATGAGGTATCAGCCAAACCTTATCTTCACAGCATGGTAATTTGTGTAATGGCTAATAATCAGATTTTATGGTCCTGACATTGCTTTTATTCTAAATAACAAGCCGAGTAATCCTTAAAAAGTTGTAGACAATGAGTTATTTTGACCTAATTCCTGTGTTCCTATTGTAACAGTTACACAGGTTTTAATTATTTCTAATATTATGTATTCATCCAGTAACAGACTGACAAGCAGACGCTGCTGATCTTACTTAATCCTAATTTTAGCTAAATCATACACAGATCTGTCTATCCCTTCCCTCATGACGTCCCCAGCCCCATCACTGCTGTTGCTCAGTGGCTGTGCCTGGCACTGGGGAGCTGGAGGCACCAGGCACTGCCAGGGCACAGCTGGTGTGCTGCGGTGGGGGCTCTTCACAAATTGCAGCACACGGGGGAAAAAGGAGGGCTACACCTCTGTGTAGAGTAGATGATTAATTATAAAAACCTTGGGGCCGTTTTTGGACCTGTTGGAGCTATGTGGAAAGGAGAGAATCTGAAGATGGAAGGAAAGATAAAAAAGAGAACATGGAGTGGCAGTGCTGCTGCTGACTCCCAAATCTCAAAAAAATTCTGTACATTTGTTCAAAACTGAATGAAATAGACACATAGTTTGGACCAAAACCATGACTGAAGGTATGGGTTCTTTTATCTTGCTGCTCCTTTGTTCTTTAGATTGTTTTCACTATTTCTCCACTGCTGTTGTGAATTTTGAGTATTCCATAGACAGGTGACTTCTAAAGCAGTCTGAATGAATGTTATAAGACAAAGATGGAAAAAAGCTGTTTAGAGAAGGTCTAATATTATTTTCCAGTTGCTGCAAGTGTAACTCTCAACTATTTTGTCCTGTTTATTTTAAAGTCTACTTGTATATATAGGTTTATACATATATAGATGTAATTTTTGCTCTATTTTAGACTTACTGGATTCATAATTGCTGCATATCTGAATCCCAGTATTGACTACACCATGATTAAAATTTAATACTTTGCTATTAGTCAGCTATTCACTGTGTCCATTTTCAAAGTGATGAAACTGTGTGAAATGAACAGACTTTTCCCTTTGGAATTAAACCCTTTCCCTCTTACTGGCTATTTATATCCGACTTCTAGGCCTTCCACCCTTTCCCTGTAGTCCTAAGTGCATTTCTTGGGAACTAGGTGTCACTCATAACTGTAAAAATATTTCACCTAGGATTGACTATGCTTGGAAACTAAAACATAAAGTATATAATTTCTGGGGTCACTTCCCTCAAGAAATGAAAAAATCTTCCTTTTTCCAGCTCCTTGGTTCTCAGACTGCCATTCTCATTCAGCGAGGTCACAGGATGAAAACTCCCTTGCTGGAAGCCTGTGTATCGATCACAGTTATGTCTCTGCAGATGCACCATTTTATTGCCTTGCTCTGACATTTCTCTCTGCTTCCTGAGCTGTGCTCTGTTGGTTTATTGCATTAGGAATTGCCTTCAACGACAGCACTGTTCTAGCCATGACACAGGAAATAATCCATTGGTTTATGCAACAATCATGAAAACATCACACATCAGTAAAATCTACATAAACTGGTGCAGAGGAACTATGAATGTCTCTGGTCAGGCTACAATGAAATATAAAATGAAATATATTCTGTGAAGTGCAAGTGCCATTGCACAAGGGTGTTATTAATGCAAGTGGATGAAAATGGATATTTCTGAGGATGAGAAATGTTCTATAGCTCTTTAAGGTAATTCTTGTTCTCACTACCCAACAGCCACTACAAGAATATGTTGCTGAGGAAAAAAAATAATTGTGTTTATTTTCATCTCAGTACTCCCAATTTCCTTAACCCTTCAACTAAATAAAGCTTAGATGTCGTTCTGTGGCTGAAATGATTTAACACAATGCTTTTCTTGTTTTAGGGGTGATGCCTTGGGTTTTAGCTTTTTTAGGAGGGGTTGATTTTTGTAAATTTCCTAAAAACCAAAATTATTTATTTAAATTCAAACAGATTTTGATGAATGGAGACAGGCCAAAAATAATTGGAAAAAACAATCAGCCTCCACATATAGCTGTGGAAGAGTTTGCACAGGCAGATTCATTATTCTTAGGTCACTACAGGTCAATAAAAGCCAATCCTGGTCAAGCAGTATCAGTTTTCTGTGTTACAATGGTATTGTTAGGTAAATTATTGCTCATTTGTTTCTCTGAGGAGTCTACTCTAGGAGCCACTTCAATGGAGGATGAGGCATGTGCAAGGAAATGAAGGAGAAAAACAACTGTTTTAAAAATAACAACTTCCCAAATAAAATAATTCCAATAGAGTAATTTTGTGAAACAGCCAATCTTGAATATGTTCAAGTGAACATCCTGCTCACTGCTCACAGCTCTGAGATAGTGGCTGATCTGAATCTTCAGATCATTTTGTGGTGAGATGAGAGGTAAATGGTGTTTTTTCTAATGTTGAGTTTTGATATACAGGACAATGAGAGGGAAAGTTAAAGTAATCATAGTTTACTTCCTGTACAAAAGATATTGTGAATAGTGCTGAAAAAGGGATTTGTGGTAAGCCTAAGAAAGCACACAGTCGTTTTAGGAATCTGCCATATCCTAAATACTAAAACAATTTAGAAACGACAGTACAAACTGAAAATTGAAAAGAAATAATTCACAACTTTCTATTCCTGCAGCTTTCTGTAAAATCTTTTAATCAAAGAAAGCACAGCAAAAGATTAGAAATTACATAAAGTGTTGTCTTAAGACACTGTTTTTTCAAATTTGCCCTCTGTAGTTTTACCACATATTCTTTATTTCTGAGAATATGCATCTGTGCTAACTGCTCACAGAGAAGTGTTTTAGTCTCTTAGTGCTTCCAGTCACATGAACAGGCAGATGAGGCAACTGAGAATATGAAGGATCCATACTCTGACCCACTATGGTCTTTTTATGGGGCACCTTGGGAAGTGCTGGGCTGTTTTATTTTCTGTCTGAGAAACTTCTGTGTTTGGAAAAGGAACATTTTCCCTGCAAGCCTGAAAACCTCACAGATACAGACTTCATATGCCAGCATTCTAGCTGACCTGCTGGGAGAATCAGGCTAAGCCAGATCCTTGGAATAGGTTGCTTTGTGGGGACTCAGTAGAAATCTGTTCACGTGGTCATTCAGGATGGATCACAGCCCATGCAGATGTTTTTTTCTCACCTTGGATTTAAACCAAGCACCATTCTCTGGAAGGGGAAAAGCTCAAGCTCTTGGTTCTAGATTTGCCTTTTATGTGTCTCACTCTGGGCTGTGAGTCAGTGTGGTGGGGCAGGTTGCTCTCCAGCACTGGCTCATCATCTTATGTCCCCAAGCCCAGGTGGACATTTCAAATAAGAGCTGCAACAGCCTGGCTGGAATGAGAATTTGCTGGCACAAGAGCTTAGCAGATTTGATCCTTCTCTGAAGTTACCCTTCAGTCACTTTGTGGGGCAGATACAACTTCAGGGTTAGAGAGGATCAACAAAAAGAGCTGAGGATGTCATGAGTACCTGAGTACACCAGTTCAAACATTGTCTCCTTCTTACAGAAGACTCAAACAATTGAGCCTTACAGAAAATGTGCCTTGAAAAACATCAACATAGTGTACAATAAACCCCCTACACTGTTTATGAGGGACAACCTTTTTACTGTTTCCTCAGCCTAGCTGTTTTTACTCCACACTACTTTTTGGACCATTATGCTGGAACTGATATTTCATTAGCATTGCAGAGATTTGAAAATCTCTCTTTAGTTATTTAGAACCTGACAAATCCTTTTAAATTTTTGACCTAAGAATCTGAAAATCATGTAAAGGAATAAAACCCGAACTGCATCTCACAAAATATTACTATGTTTCTGTAGTTTTTAGACTGAGCATCCCAAAGGGAGTCTCTATAATAGCCTTCATATAACAAGAAAAGAAAATAGCAACCATAAACCCCCTTACCTGTTAATGTATCTTCTATTGATCTTGCAAATAAGTTCATCAGAGAAATACAAAGTGTTTAAAGTGATTTCTGGGTAAAGCACTGCACACCCTCTTGCAGCATAAATGGTCCCTAAATAGGCATCTTTGAGAAGGAGCACAGAAAAATAACTCATTAGGAAAACTATTTTAAAATAGTTTATTTCTTTATTGTGGGAATGTGGTATTATTGCCCTAGAATGATTTAATTCACCCTAATTATATTCTGTTTGATATCTGCAGCTGCCTTGGAAGCAGGCTTCTGCTATGTAAATCCAAGAAATACTTCTCATCTCATTTCAAACCCCAAAGTACTCTAATTTTCAAAGGAATTCTAAGCTGATGTCTACTTATGTTCATTGAATTTTTCAGAGAAATATCAAAAGAATAACTCAAATTTCTGAATCCTGTCACTTATATAGACTATTCATCCTCAGCATACCTCATAAATGTATATACATGGAATGCAGTATGTATTTGCACTACAGTATTAGAAAGTGGTGTAGAGGCATAATTGTATGTGACACCTTTGTTTTGAAATGTTCATAGAACAAATCAGTATAAATTGTGGGGTTTCTTTCTTTTTTCTTTGCATTTCAGTTTAGAACAGATGTGAAGCTGTCTCTTCAGCAACTTTTTAACACAGTCATTAAACAGGGCCATTTTGGTTGACATGGAAGAACCAAAAGAGGAAAAATTTCAAAAAAAAAAAATAAATGTTTTATATGCATTCTTAAATGTCTTTGGTGGTAGCTGTCCTTGTTACAGTACCACACTTCATAATACACATAATGAGGATGCGCAGCAATTTTTAATTAAATATTTATTCATGGATGGCCACCACCCATGAAATGGATGCCATGAAATGGCAATCAGAAAACACTGGTATTTATTCTGGAATATTGCCATCAGTTTCAGGCAAGATAGTAAAGTGAACAACATGGAGTGAAAAACCACAAGGACCTGTAAAAGGCATGAACTCTCAGTAAATGATGGCCTCTTCCTCCTCTACAAATTACTAGTCAACAAAACAGAGCAGTTTGCTTTTTTCTACTCTGAAGGAAAATGCCCCATTTAATAATCTTGGGAATGGTTATAAATAGGTTAGAAGCAAAAATAGGGAAGTCAAATGCCTTCTTTCAAATAAAAATACCTTATAAAGACAGAATTTTAATCAGGGGTTAGAAATTTTAAAGTAAAAGCAGTTTTATGCTTTGAGAGTAGAAAATGAGCAAAATTTAGGTAGTGATTCAAGAGAAAAATTCACAAACTTCCATCCATAATTACTAAAGGTGTTTTTCAGACAAATTCCTTGGGAAACTATAACTCTGTTTTGGTGCCACACCATCTTAACAGGACTAGCTAAACTGAACATGAAGAGTCTTGAAATGGGCACCTTCTACATTAATTTTACCATAGAAGCCAGTTCATTAGACACAGTTTTAGACTATCCAGTATTACCCAGGTTCCTACTTCTCTATTTCCAAATCTCCCACAACACTCTCCGTTATAACTCATATGCTCAAAGGGATAGCACCACCAAAAATAGAAGGACTGCTCTTGTTTGTCTTTGAAAGAATTAAGTACAAGGTTTCGTCAATGAATCCCAATTTGCTATGAATGTTCAAATCTCTCATCCTCAAGTTCTTAAAATCAATTCTTCCTTTGCTCAGAGTTTCTTATTTTATCTATTTTATCTATTTTATCTGCTCCATTCTGACATGCTAGTTGCAATGGTTCCCTTTACAAGCTTCCCAAGGCTCTTCATGTACTAAGCAGTGAACATTATTATGTAATGTAATGTAATTATGTTATTAGCCCCCAAGTTAAAAAGTTGGTTTAATATGGAGCTTCATGAAATTAAAGTTCTTTTGTGGATGTAGCATTAGATATGAAAACCAACAAAAAGCTGCAAAGATGTTAAGATGGTCACCTGAATATCCTGAAGTTATCTTTTGGGGACTGGAAACTTCCATTCACAAAGAAGACATCAGAAATTATTTTAAAAATACTCATAATCTATAAATAAATGTTATATTGGGAAAACGGATTAAAGCTGTTGTATCCTAACTTTTACATAATTTTAATAAAATAAACTTCATCTATTTTAAACACATTCAAGATTATTCTTCAGGGAGTATTTCAAAACTACATTTTGGGAATGATCTGGAAAGAACTATACCTCAGAACTTTGCCAAACTGTTGTAATATACAAAGATCTCAGGATTCAGAATTAAAATAATTTTCTGTCAGATTTTCAATCATTTCCCTCTGTCTTAAATAAATGGGCGGGTCATGAGTAAATGCCAGTGTAAAAAAACGCCTTTATTTTCAATTGCAGGTAAAACTGATAAAAGAATATGGGAAAATCTGCAGGGAAAAAATGGCATTCAACAGATGGCGTTTATTATTTTCCTGAATTACTCCACTTCTTGGAATGTAAGAAATAGCAACTGTGAATAGAAACTGTGCCAATGTGTGAAAAAGCTTTGATATAATATCAGTATAATAAGGTCTTCAGGTGACAGTTTGAATATCAGCAGCTAAGGATGTTCACCGTATGTCTAAATAAATATTAGAGTAATAAACAAATTATAAAGGTTTTACTTGCTAAAAAGCAATTTCTATAGTGAATTATAGGCATATCAGAGAAAAAAATTCAAAGTTCCAATGGAAGCCTTTCAGTTTTAAGTAATAATTTTGACTGTTGATGGTGATGACTTTCTCCAGCATTCAGAAATCTCTTCTATTCTTCACCACTTTTCCAAAATGATAGAAATTGGCCTTGAAAGGATGCCATCTATCTCTTTCAGCACCTTAGTTGTCTTCCATTGGGTGCCATAGACTAGCGTATTTCAATTTTTTCAAAGTAGTATCAAATGGATCTTTATTTACAGCTAGTGGTTCTTCTCCTGGACTCTTTTTTCCCTAAGCACAGGGCTCTAGAAGACCTTGTTGGTGAAGACTGAAACAAAGAAGTAATTGAGCATCTCAGCCTAATACAGCATCCAAGGATGCATCAGGAAGAGGTTGAGTACTGGAACTGTTTACCCTGGAGAAGAAAAAACTTCCAGGGATCTTACCACGGCATGTAAATAGCTGATGGAGGGGGAGGGAATAAATAAGACACAGTCATTTTCTCCTTCATGCTATCCAGAGGCAGGACAAGAGACAACAAGCACAAACCAAAATACAAAAAACATTTAGGCTGTTTTACTATGAGGATGGTTGAACCTTGGAACACATCACCCAAAGATGCAGTCATGTTTCCTTGGAGATGCTCAAAACCTGACTGGATATGGCCCTGAACCCCCTGCTCTAACTGAGCCTCCCTGTGACTCCATGTGTTGTACCAGATGATTTATGGGTGCCCCATTCAAGCCTCTAGTCTGAAATTGTGTGGTTCTGTGACAGATACTGCTTAATAAATTCACATTCCCAGACATAATTACTTGAGTTTGTGATAAAACAACGTACATGCATTTTTTAGTCTCATTTTTAATTTTTATAGATTTATATTATATAAAAATAGATGTATTTATTTATCTATAGATATATGGGAATAAGTAGTTTGGAAGAGCCACATGCTTAAGCCTATGTAACAGAATGGTGGATGATAGCATATGGACACTACCAGCATCTCCTTTAGTGAAAGAAAAGACAAGACTTCTGCATAAAATGTAATTTAAAACATTTCTTACACTGCTGCTCTCCAAGATCCTTCATCTGTGCACTTGTTCATGACTACAGCATTCTAACACCTGATGTAAGGCAGGCGGGGATTTTTATTCAGCAGATATGTAAATTTTATGTTGATGAAGATTTTTACAGTGCATGTCTGGAGATGTCTGGCATGTACTTTTCAAATTCCCATTGCAGACAGAGTCTTGCTGAGAAGAGTAGTCTGCTTTAATCTTGGGCTCAGCAATTTGCCAAGAATTACATGATTTAGACTGCATTCATAAGTAAATCAGGACCTGATGAGACCCTTTCACTTTATATCACTTAAAAGAAGGAAGCAAAGGAGATCTAATGTGGTATGAAGCTAAGTCCATATATTCGTAAAATCTACAGGCAAAATTCTTACTATCTTTTGAAAAGTATCCTGTGACAGTGTTAGAGGGTAGTAAGCAAGGTCTGCAGAACAGAAGTATGAAAAGAAAGCAGGTGAGGAAGATGCAGAGATGTCTGAAACATTTTTATTAAGATGTTTGTTGGGACAGCGCGAAATAATTTTTTTTTTTTTTTGCTGTGCAGTTTCAATAGAATTTAAAAACATTAATCACATGGCATTCTTTGAAATGATTCATAAAGACAAACAGCAGTAGGCAAGGTAAAAACCATGGGTTAGGGTTTATGCAAAAACTATGCAAAAACAAACCAATATGCAGCAAATGTGTCACAACAGGGGCAAACTGATGCTGGAAAAATTAACTTTTATTTGAAAAATTAAATCATACAAACAGGTGCACACAAACTGTAGTATTAAAGTCACTGTACCATCTCTCTGCAGGACTTCTCTTCGTGATTCATAAACCGTTCATAGATATATATACAAGTGATGCACAGTACAATAGTTGGAAAAGATGGAAAGAAAAATTGTCAGAAATTAAAAACCTAAAGCTGTGTGAGATGTCTGAGGTTTAAAGAATAGACTTACTGACAGAATTCTAGCTTTGCAGAGCAGAGGGCAGCTGAGATGTTTTACCCTGTATGGAATGGGCATTAGCAACCAAAGACATTTGGCTGTGTGGTTAGTTGACTTTCTTGACATCCTATAATGCCAGGATTGTCACTGCTTCTGGCAAGAGCTTCTTTTGAGCAGTACCATGGATTTTTATATATGACAAACTTTATGGTTCTGTCAGCACTGTTGGTTCAGCCACTTGCCAGGGCAGCTGAAGTGCTGTGAGAATATTGTATGCTGAAGAATAAATTATTCTGTACGTCTACATTTATTTTCATTGAATAGCAGGGTTGATCTGTAGCACAAACTGATCTGTTCTGGAAATACAAGATAATATATACTCAGTAGTAAATGTGAAAGTAAGATACCACAACACAGACCAACTCTGTGTACTCAGCTCTTCTCTAGGATTGTTGTCGTTACCTATACCTAACATGCAGTTTTGACTACTAGAAATTCTATGTGTTCCTGAAATATTTGGTTTTTGTTTTAGCAAGCTCTTGTCTTCTTTCTCAAACTATTCACCCATTTTCTTTGCTGATGGACAGACTCTCTGAATAGTAGCCTGGCAAGTATCTTAGGAGATTTTGGCTTGTACACAATATCCCATGGAAAGTTGTCCAATAGATTATAATGCAATTTGGTATTTGGTTCCAAATCTGTGAAAAACATATTAAGTCATATAAGTCAAAAAAGATTTTGCAAGGAGCAAGAAAACCATCTTGTCTGAGTGCAATTAAGATGACTTGCTGGAATCAGTAGTTTCACTATTCAGTGCTTGAATGGTATATTAGCTAGTGATAAACTTGACAAAATTTGAAGTGTTTATTCAAAATATATGATATGAGACTGTTACATCTGTCTACACAGCTGATCCTATCTTTGGTGTTCCTAAATAGTCTTGCTTTGTACCTTGCTGTTGAGGTGTCAATTTTCGTTTCTAGATATTTCTCCCGAAGTGCTCAGGGCTCTATACTACCCTAACTCTCATTGGACAGATGTCTAAAAGTAGTCCTTCAATTTTTATTTCATCAGTCTAATGGGACATAGGAGCTGAGGTACCATTTTGAATGAAAATAACAAAAGTGTGATTATTAAAGTACTTCAAATAATATTTTAAAGCATCTTTTCAGTCATACAAACTTTCGTGTATATAGATGAAAATGGTGCTTTTGCCAACAGATATATTAGGATGATGTACTTTCCCAATATACAAATGTTCTTTGATGCACTGTAGTCTTTCAAGAAAACAAACTTTGAGGAAATCTGTGAATTATAAGAGTATGAGGGAAGTGTTTATATAATTTGCAGTAAACACTGTATGGCTATAAAGACATACAAACTGTTCACTGCAGAAAGAAAGCAGAAACTGGAAATGCAGATAACACTGAAAAAGGTGTTAATGGAGGCAACTTTCATAACTGATATTAAAAATAACAACAAAAACTATTCAGCTACCAGTTAACAGAGACATAAGCTGCGGTTTAAGGTGGACTATGATGTTGAATGATACACAATTTGCCTGAATCTAAGCATGGCTGGGCTTGATAACACTGTAAAAAATCTTGGTTTGGGTTATTTTTATAATGTGAATTCACACAGATAACATTTCCATGCACATTTGCTCACATGCATGTTTGGCATGTTTGCCAATACAAAGACTGAAGAGAAAAGAAGGAGTATAGAAAGCAAAAAGTCATATTTTTTTTCAAAATTCACCCCTCATATAAACAGAAGTCCAAGCAGCCACAACTATACTTAAAACAAATTAAGCAAAAACTGAAGAAAAGATTTTTTTCCTTCTTCAAGAAATATATTTATGTTGCTTTTTCTTTCAGATTTCCATTTAAAGAAATGCCATTTTAATTGGCATAATTTTTGAAGCAGAATATTTGCCACTTTTTAAACAATAACCAGTGGAACAAAGACAGCATGTGTAAATGTGAGCCACTTATTTTTCCTCACTTAGCACGTAGTTTATTATATAGAGTATAGAAACAAAAGTACTTATGCAAAGGACAAAACAGAATTTGTTAATGGTACATATATTGCACTAATTTGCACCACAGTATAGTTCATTAATTTCATTGAACTTTTTATAATCTCCTGCTTAATTTCTCTGCTTTTTTTTTTTTTTTTTTTTTTTGTAATATAAATTCATTCTATACCCAGAGCTAAGAAGCTAAAAAGATTTAGGTCATGATTAAATGCTCCAGTACCAATGACTATCAGTAGATGTAAACCTATGAAAAGGATTCAGTTTCTCAGTTAACTATGAAGATAACTGAGTCCACAGCCTTTTTTCATTCATTTTCCAGACATTGAGTGAAAATAGCACCATTCCATAGTTTCTACATCTAGGAAGCGTGGCACACAAGCCACTTCTGTCTTAAATTTGCAGTAGGCAGAGCATACTAGCCACTGTGAAGAAAATTGACTCTACCTCAGCCAAAACCAGCATAACTGGATGTCAAGTAATGGCCTTACAATAAATGTATTTTCTTTAAGTAATTGAGAATGAAATGTTTGTCTACAAAGGGTTTGTCACTAAGTTGAAACAAGCTGAATTAAACAGAATGCTCACAGCTTAATCACAGAATTAGAAAATGCCTATGTCTTAACCACTCTTACTGATAAGGACAAATCAAAATTTATTCAGTTGTTATTACTGAATACAATTTTCTCAGTGTATTAAAATGGGCTTAGTAAAAAAAAAATATTAAAAAAGCATAATTCTTTCAGGTTGTGTACATTATTAAGATGGGAATCAGAAGCAGACATGATAAACAATAAAAAACTGGCAAATGACATATTTACACACATAGAAATTTCCATTTACATAAACAATCCTTTCATATGGGCCAACACATGCACAGTAGATAGCATCTTAATCCTAGGTTACTGTTAAATTCTAGAATTATAAAAGAAATTTGCGAGAATGAGATGCTTAAACTATGACCACATATTGCTGACTCTAAAAGTAGAAGAAGCAGATATGGCAGCTACCCATTGCTAGAAAGCAGAGAGGTATGCACGTTTTCCACCCTAGCTGATAACCCCTCTTCAGTCTGAAGGGAGTGTTTTTCTTCGAATTTCACTTCTTCCAGATTCCCTACATAGCTGAATGGGCCAGAGGATTAATGTTGAAAGAAAGGACTGTGTGAAAAGATGGCTCCCAAGCTTCATGTGTAGGGTGATGACAACTCTGTGTTCAATTTCTTAGTCTCTTTCTACAGTTTTTTAGATACAGATACCATATTAAAAATATAATCTTATTGGAAACTCACAGTCCTGGTTATGTTCTGGCTTCAACAGGAGATACTTACCCTAATTATGTGAAAGATATTGTGTTGTATTACCAAAGATATGAAATCTGCATGGGCTGTTCAGCCTCTGCAGTCCTGAATAAAATCAAAGATCAGCTGGAGTAGGATGCATGGTGATTTCACAAGTTAAAATATTAAAATATTACTAGTTCTTCACATATAAAAAGAAATTGCTTCAAAACACCTTGCACTTTTTCTTTCTTTAGTAGCAACTGTCACTGGACTTCTGCCATAAAAAAGTTTTACTGGAAAAAAACTTCCGTGAGGACAATTTATGAGAAATGCTGATGAGATGCAGATGCAGCCCTTGCTTGACCTAGGAGACCTCCAGATATATTTTATGGGGATTAGCTAGCTGTACCTCAGCCTTGAGGATTTATGAGTGTTGCCTAGGAACAATTCTGTTTATTTATTTCAGTGCATACGCAGTCATTAAAACAAGTCACTGGCAGCTAGAAAGAAAAAGTGTTCTCAAATTACTAGTGATGCATTCTCAAGAGATGGAGTGGATCCCTAGTCATAGTCTTTAGTGCTGTGCATTGTGCAACTCCTTCCTCTTGTAGGCTATGAAAATATTTCCTTTGAAATGTAATGGTTTTGTGTCTGTGAGTCTGCACGGAATTTTTCTACAGTTTTCTATTGTTTTTTTATGTCTCAGTGGATGCCATCAAGGAGGCAGAATACACTTTTTTATTTGATCAACCATCCCAAACCCCTTGCTTGGTTTCTTCTTTCACCATGCTCAGCTCTCCTGTTTAGATACTCTTCCTCGAGAGTGCCATCAAAGTTGCATTCTTTACCTGCGATGATTTATCAGCAGCTCTAACACCTTTAAGATATAGAGAATACAGAGAAAACATACTAATGGGAGGAAAGAAAAGGAGAAGGGCATGACAGAAATACCCAGAGACTTTGGAAAATATTCAAAAGTAAAACTAGGCAGAAAAAATATATAATTCCTAGAAGAAAATAACATGTCTGGGAGAAAAATATACAGAAAGGAACACAGATAGACTCCGGCATAGAGAACTGCCTCTGATACATCTGCCTGATCTTGTTTCTTGCAATCTTATATGTTACAGGTTCAAGAGAAGCACAGTGTTAATGAACTCAAGCAGAAGAGGAGGGTTGTCTAAGCCCATGCATGTGAAAGAAGTCTCTCTAAATGTCTTTATTTACAGTGAGTTTAGGTACCTGCCAAATGTATTCCTTACCTCTCAATAATATTTCATCTATGAACATGCAGACTGCAAGCTGAATGCAGGACTGTAAGAGTTTCTGAGTGCAGACATACTTGTTAGGGTACCTGGCCATAGAGCACTTGGGTAAAGTGCCTAAGTCTGATAAAAATCGCTTGTCCTTGAATAAGACAAAATATGGACTTATTGCCACAAATCCTGCCCAGGGAAAAAGCCTCCAAGCAGATATCAATGCTGTCAGTACATGTCTGCTGCAGCAACTTCTTCTCAGAATCAATTAGCAATATGGCATGGGCTGCCTGGGTCCTGCACCTCACAGGTATTTCCTGATGGGTTATAGTATCTGCTAAACACTTGAGAAATCTAGGATAAAGGGAGTGCTTCATGCCATTGAGTGAATGGTGGAGTTGAGAAAGGTGGCAAAGTGGCTGTAGATGCCAGTCATACAGGTCCACTACTGGGAGTCACAGCCACCCTCCGAAGGGGAGCTTGTGGGAAAAAAAGCAGCTCCAGGAAAATGGGAAGGGACTGTGTGGGGGGCTTCTATAGTGGCAGGTGGGAGCAATGGAACTCCAGAAGATCAGGCAATCTATAGTTGGACTATCAATACTGCTATTTCACATGGCAAGAAATAGGGAGTTAGGAGACTACTGTAGGCAGCTCTATGCTTCTTGCCATGGGTGTTCAGCCAGAAGTTGAGCATAAAAGATCCCTGGTAGTTGCAAAGTAAGCACTAACTTTTGAGTTTTTTATTTTCCCAGAAAAATACTAGGTTTTTTTTTTAATGAAGTCTCTTCCTGCTGGCATCCTTCAGCCTCACTCCTTACACTAGCAGCATGTCCTGCTCTACCAGACTGCATCTTTAGGGTATCCCCTTTCTCTTCTCAGTAAGTCCTATCTTTTCAGGTTACACTGAGTTTAGGGCCAGAATCAATAACATAGGTAAGACATGAATAATTTATGTCACCAGGATCAGTTTTCATCTCCCACAGGAGCCTATGAGAGTGATCATTTTGTAAACTCATCTCTCAGGTTCGTGTACTCACTCTGCCACTTCACAACAGCCAGAGTCACAAGACAACCTATACTTCTTGAAATCTGTATTGCAGCTATCTTTGCTTTGTCAATAAAAAATTGATTCTGCAGATGGGTCTTATTGATATTGTAGGAAGTTTAGCCACATTATTTTTTCTTCTCACTTTCTTGCTTGAATTTAGTTCTAAAATACTTGTGTAAAATCTCCTGCTATATAAAACAAAATATATTTGGCTTGATTCTAGCTATATTTCATTTGGATTTATAGGTGTTAACTGTATTCTGTTAAATAAGTGTTGATTTACATTACCTTGAGTACAACTTCACTAGCCATTATGCCAGGCTGCAAAAATATCCTGTAAAATCTCTCTCAGGTATTGCAAAGTTAACCCACAGCAGCAGACAGGTTAGACAACCTGACTCATGTTAACAAGGAATTTTTTCCCCCATCTATTTAATAGCTCATGCAGTTTAAAAGCCAGGTTCCTCAATTACTTTTTGCATTTCAACCAATTCATTCTGGTAACGTCTCCCTGTAAAAATGAGATAACATGCTGCAAAGATAAAAGTGTACCAACGTGCACTTTGCTGAATGTCTGCATTGTGGGAGTTCTGCATGTCAGAGCTGCTGTGCTATTTGAAGATGACTTGAAATAAGCCCTTTAATTGATCTTCACATCAAATGCTCTGAAAATGCAGAAGAAGGGCTTAGACTGCCAGTAGTTGGTTAGCTCACAATGTATTGTCTCCAGTCTAATTTCTTTAACGTGCATGGTGATAGCAGTGGCTAAAATTCCTCTCCTGTCATGTGTCAATACATTTCAACAACAGTTAACAACTGGTTGTTGGAAAGTTTTCTTGTATTTCTTTCTTGAATATAGAATGGCTAAAGCAGTGTCAGGGTATTTTAGCATAATATCTCCTGGGTCATTTGTGGTGCCCATTTTTGCATGAAACGCCTTTTCCCCATCTCTGGCTGACATAAGAAGTTCACAGTGTTTATAGAGAGGAAAAACATTGGGAAATCGTTCCAGTGTGCTGCAGGCTTTCTGAGAGCAGATGTCAGTTAGGCATAAAAAACCCCTTGGCTCAACTGAGTTTACCTTATAGACATCCTTGGGCTATTAAAAAAACAACCTTAACTTCTGTTCCCCATCACACAGAATTAGTTTGCTGTTGACTTCATGCTTGATCTAACACCGCTGAATTTAGTAGTCTTATGCCAGGGATGAATTCGGCCCTTGGTCTTTAAAGCAATCTTTCCCCTTGTGTGTAACAAAAACACCATATGGTGAGTCCTTGGCTTGGTATCTATAGCTCAGCTTGCTACCACTCCTTTGTGATGCTGTTGCTGGAAAAGGTTAGAGCCTGCAGATCTGGTTCAGTCAATTCAAAATCTGCAACAACAGAGGGTGAAAAAGGAGTTAACAGAGAGCTTCATCCATACAAGTCCTTCTGCTCGTACTCCAGAAGCTTTACATCATACAGGTTGAATTGTTTATTGTTTATGAAGTCATAGACTTGAGATGCACGTAGAATCAGAATAACAGTCTTCTTCTTAAAACTGTTCAATTATTCCTGTAGTTCAGTCAGTGAGACATCTTCCTAAGTACTTGGAAAAGAAGCAGTGCCTGGATAAGCTCCTCTTCACACCATCTCAAATGGAGACCTTTGCCATAGAAAATGGTCACCAGTAGTACAGCAAGGAATTAGGGAGCAGTGAAGCAGCTTTGTCATAGTGCAGAATGTATTCACAAACAATCTGAGGATCTTCACTCAGAAATTCTCCTCCCTGTGTTGAAACTGTAAGCCAGGAACAGTTACATCAATATATCTGCTGAATTTCATTGTCCAAACTGCTTTTTCCCCATACTGGCAAAAACCTGCACTTGCATATTGCAAACTAGGTAGAATCGTAATTTGACCATGCCAGTTTCTTCAAAGTCTGTCCAGTGGTTTCCTCCCTAAAGCCATATCCACCACAAAGCCTGTGCCATGAACTGCACAGCTGCACCTCTGTCTTTTGCCACCTGCCTTGTAGCAGGTTTAGGTCCCGTTTGGTCTGTTATGCCAACCTTTGACTTGCTGTTTGTCTCAAGTATGTCTCCAGTTTCTCTGCAGAGCTGCATGTGGAAAATAGCTTGCAGATAAAAAATGTCAGTTTGATGCTTTCAGTTCTCTCCCTGAAGCTGTTCTAACACATTCAAAAGACTTCCACTGTTGGGTATCAAAATACTAAATTAAGATTTTTTTCTTATTTCAAGATGGGTTTGTATACAAAGAATTCAAACACCCTTATATATAAAGAATGATATTGTTTTATCCAAAGTTTTAGGAAGTGTTGGATTTCTTTTGCAAATAAATTAATTAGTCTTTAGCTTGAAAATCAATCCTTTAGGGACTTTTCATGCTGTTTCCAATCATGCACTTGTCTCAGTTAAGCTCAGAAACAGAGAGACAACTCTTCAAACTTCTTCTGTATCATTAAAATTCACAGGGCATTTATGGAAGAAGAACCATTAAAAGATTTATTTCAATGTTACTGGTGGGGTTGCTTTCTCTTGTTTTTAATAATTGATGGTTCTTTTTCCTACAGAACGAGTTTATACGCTTGCAGTACAGCACAGAGGAAAATTCACAAAGCATTGAGGAGCTGAAAAGGTGGGACTCTCCTGAGTCCCTCCTCTTTTGAGGGGGAGAGGCAAACTTTTCTGAAGAGTAATTCTAGAATAAGAGCCCATTTTAAATCATATAAATCTTCTCCCAAAGGAGCTGTCTCTGTCAGTTGACAACAGGCCTAGAGGTTAAAATCTCCAGTACTAAAGTCAGCCTTTGTGGACATCCATTGCAGGGCTTTTTACTGAACAATCATCTACTTTCTATTTCACAGATTTCTGCCTCATTGGGTGCACTGAAGGGAAGAACAGGCTGTGTCAGTACTTATTTATTTTTCCTGCCAGCCTCTCTGTCAACCTGTGGTCTTTTGCTTTATTTACTGCCAACTGTTCAGATCCTACTCCGAGTGCAGAAAACATATAATTTTCCAATCCAACTGTGAGATAAGAGGGTGGGATTGTTCTCCTTTTACTAATCAGGACATTAAGAGCAGTGAAATTACAGACATAAAAGAAAACTAGAAACACCTTGAGACACATGAGCAGGGCTTGAATGCTCATAGCAGAGCTCCTGTGGCTGAGGCAGTAGCTGATAAACATCACAGAGTTTTATTCTCTGTATGAACCAGTACTAGTGGAGGATGAGATCAACAATTTCGCAGAGGATTTTCCAGCTTTGATGGCTGGTGTGTCTCTGGCATGTGTGGGTCCATTTCTGCACTTGGAGAGATGCTTCACCCTCCTCTAGGTCTGCATCTCCCCGTCCATTTAGCTTGTTCCTGCAGGACACCAGTCCTCTTATGAACTTCTGAGATGCTCTCTCTGAGAGAATGCCATACCCTTGTCTGCAGATCTTTATTCAACGTTATTGCATCCTTTGTTCATCTCTTTGCATATGTTCACTATTTTCAGCCTTGCTGTCCTAGTTTCACTGTATATTTCCCTCTCCCAGCATACTTCTTGCTCATCTAGATCTTTTGCCTTGTAAGGCTGCATTTCCCCATTTCACAGGCTGCTGTGTTTTCTCCTGGGCTCCTGCAAGAGCCACACTTAGAGCAGTGGAAGGGCATAGACCCATTACTCATAGTAGTCAAAAATAATAATTTCAATAAGGAAAAATTTCTATTTCAGAGGTAATTTGCACACTCTTCAGAAGGAGGAACACTTGAAATGTGAAAAGCAGTAAAGTATTTTTTGCAGGCTAGTAAGTTGACCATGCTTTTTAAGGCATTCTTTGAAACAGCTGCTTTCCTGAGACAAAGCAGGAATATATTGGAAGGCCTTATTCCACAGAGTCTTGGTCTCAATGGAACATAAACCAATTACTAGTCCTTGCTGCTATTGTTGGGAACTTTTTTAAAGAAACTTTCTAAAAGAAATTCTGTCTGAAGTGCATTTGCTGACATGGAAAATTTTAGCAGCGACAGCTGAAATTTGACAAACTGGTAGATAATTGAATGCAGGATCTTATACAGAAAGTGTTAGATGGCAGCCGTTTTTATGCTCATATTCCTACTCAGCTCCATTTATAATGTGCCACTTTTCAATTGCTACAGTAATGGATGAGAAAAATATTATTCAACTTTTCATCATTTTCTTGCAATTATAAGTGGAATAATTACATTATTAAGTGTATCAAACTTTTCACATAAAATGTTTTGGTGGGTTCAGGATATTCTTATTAAGCTTTTAATGACAAAATGCATAACACTGTTTTGGAATGAAATCATGAAAAATTTTTAAGTTATTATGAATATGTGTTATTTTTGGTACTCAAGTCTACATTTTACACATACTAATGTGTAAACACTGTTGCAGAAAAATTGTGTTAGCAGGAAAAAGCAGGTTATTCTTTTTAAGGCAATTGTTTTGTTGAGTCAACATAAACTGCTTGCTTTTTCTCCAGACTGCTGCAACTCATAGGAAGATTATGAGTCACCAAGCAGCAGACCTCCATAAACAGAATAGGAAATTGGATTTGTAAGAGCTTTTCCATTTAGGCATGGAAGCCGTTTTAAAACCAGAACCATTGTTTGAATCTTCATGTAACTATTGTAATATAATTACAGCTAATAAAGAAACTTTAAAGGGCTATTTGGGTAGAGCAGATGAAACAGTCAGATATAAACCCCACGTTTAGCAGAGGAAGTAGCTGCTTAGCTGGAAGGGTTTGTATCCCTATTTCATTTCTTTTCCATGACACAAGAAGACAATGTTCAGCCTTAACCAATACAGAATAGACAATCTTGAAGAAGCCTTGAGGTATTTTGTTTCAATACTCTTTCTTTAACAAATGCAAACTGGCACTCTCCAGTAACTGTGTGTATGCAAAAACGCAGGCTGAGGCTTTTCCTCTGACTGCAGAAACTATGGAGTAATCAACCGAATACTCCACAGAGCTCCTACCCATCTGCCATATGATACAATTTAATAAACTGCATTTTTTGTAATCCCCAGACAAAATTTGCACATCTGTTAGCTGCATTAGCCACCTGGGCTTGTAATAATATTTCTGAAGTATTTTAAAATAAATGTGTTTCAAAAAAGTTAGTGCATTTCTTTGAAATTGTCTATCAGAAAAATGTATTCTTGGAGTCTGAGTTTGTAGTGATTGCAACTCAGTTTTCTCACCTTCAACTGCTCTCAAGCAACAGGGTAACTCCTGGGAATCATGAGCATAGATATTTATAAGCTACAGGAAATGGGTCTAGACAGTACTTATTTCTCCTCCTATGGTAATATCTCTAGGTTTCCAACTAGATAGGCAAAAAAATAAAAAAGAATGCTTGCTTGCACCATATTTATCAGCCCTTGAAATGAACTTCAAGTTTAGCACTGCTTACAGTTGCAGGGTAGTGCTTACTCATGAAGGGAGCACAAGGTAGTTTGTCTTGCACAAGATACTAACTTTTCATTTCTTTATTTTGTGGCAGGGACTCTGCACACTACAGCTGTATTTGCTTTCTGTGAAGCAGGACTCTAGGTCTGTCCTTGTCAATGGTTAAAAATAGCTGAGAAGACAGATGTTTCTTTAATGCGAAAGCAGGAAACAGAGCTGGGGCTATAACTTGTCCTACTGATATTAGCAGACAATTACCTAAGTTTCCTGAACTCATGTGTGAATTTTGCCTTTGAGATGCTCAGCAATACTGGTGAAAAGACACATGATGTAGTTTTTATGCACAGCAGTACTGAAAACACATACATGTTACAGCAGAGCATCCAATGGCTTTTGCATTTCTAATACAGAGATTAGTGCATACATGTTTTATTGAGAAATAGTATTTAGTTTCTAAGACATCAGAAGAGTGCAGGGTCACTTCTATTTTTTTATCAAATCATTGAGTGTGAAGAAGAAACAACTAGGAGTTTTAATTCAGTATCATTGAAATATCATTTTCTTACGTAGTGTTCTTGGGAAGTAAAACTTTATCTTTATTATATACTTTACACAGTTTCCACAAGGGGTAAATGATTATTAATAGCAGATCTTGCACATTTAATGAACACCTGCTATGTAGTGTGGGTCAGAGTTTTTGATGAAACATTATGAAACGCTATAATTAGTACAATTAGGCCTTTCAAATAGCTGCCTTGTCTAGTAGAAAATCAGATTCTGAAACTTATTTTGTGTTTTTTCTACTACCTGCTGATTTGAACATGTTTTCGGCTGTTTGGGAAACATTTATTAACTTGCCAGATTTTCTGGAGAAGTGGTTAGCAGTAGTGGTTATAACCATGCAGAAATGTCCATATTTGATTAGGCCAACTGCCCATTTATGTATCTATCCTATCTTTGGTAATGGCTTATATGAAATGATTCAAGGGGAAATGCAAGTGATTGACTCCTATACAAATACCAAACCTCATCCTTAATTGAAAGTTAATTTTTTGGTAGTCCTCTACTGAATTCCCTGCAAGCATGTGTATGACATCTAAAATGGGTGGTTCTTGTCTAGTTTAGCTCTCTACTTGCTTTTTTCTGGTGAAAAATCTTTGTTCAAACATGCATTGTATGGACCAACACTGCTATCCTGATGCCATGCTGGTAAGTTTGGGCATGGCCTGCACATGACCTGTACACTGTCCCTATCCTGCTTCATCCTTAATCTGCCCCATTTATTGAGACCATCAGTTCTGCATGCAGAACAGCTAAAAAATCATCCCTTGTACAGAAACCCCACATCTCTACATCTGCATGTAGCAAAAATAATTAACAAGATCCTTTTTAAGTTTCATAGCAAATTGGATTACTAAGATCATGACATTTATTTATTTATTTATGAGGGTTATTTTCAGCAATATTGGTTCCTTTCATGCAAAAGCTTTGATTTTGTCTAAGGTTTCTCTTTAAACCAAATTAACTTATACCAAATGTCACTGCTAAGAAGGCAATGTTATCCCAATATAAAATTATTTGCTTTACTTCTAAAATATTAAAATGTTCTTTGAAATGCTCAGTCAAATAGTTCTAATAGGAATTTTTAAACCATTAATTCTGCAAAAAGTGTTCATGTTACTTTTGAAATACTCTTCTGTAACGAGTTCTGAGAACTGGCCTTCTGTGTTTGCTTGTTGAACTAAAAAAAAGTTAATATAATATTTTGTTTTAGTCAAATAACATCCTTGGAATGCAACTGTGAAACCATAAAAGTCACAAAATAATTTTTTTACTGAAAAATAGTTAATTAGCTTATTTAGAGGATTAAATTACCTTTCATTTCAGTTTAAGCCTTTCCAAAAGCCTACAAAATAACTTTAAATTTTCTTAAAGAATATAATTTAATGCTGCCATTTATTAAATTAAATGTTGGGGAGGAATTTTAACAGTATTTACTGCAACTGCACTGTCTTCTAGTTTTCATGATCTGCTGTTCTTCCAAATACTATGGCTAGTAGTGTTTTAGAAGCCCAAATTCTTGTAAATAACTAACTGTTCTGTTGATGAAAAAATTTTATTTCATCTTTTGGTTTACGTTGTAGTAAGACTCATTTTTAAACCCCAGTTTTACTCATTTTTGCTTGAAGGACAAAAACCAGAAACCATTTAGCACTGGGAACGATACATAAAGATGTGAGATTGCTGTGGGCAAGTTAAACATTAACTCTGAAATTCAGTTTGACTAACTTTTCCATGCACATTATGCAAAGTTATATTCAGATTCAGCAGATATTTCCAGCATGAGAAAATATTGGTGCAAAAATAAACACATGGAAAGTTATCAACTCAAACATTGAAAATATGTTTGCAAATACAAGTGAAGGTCTGCCTTACGCTTGTAGAAAATTCACTTTTCTTCAAAAATATAAAACTTGAAGACATTTGTAAAGATAATATTAGTATATACCAGTTTCTTCATTTTATTCTTTAGTCGTCTCTGTTCACAGTTTGACTAATAATTGTCAAATCTGAACTAAGTGTATCTGTAATGCTGGTATCTTATTATTATAGTGTGATGCACATAGACATTTCGTGTATGCCTGTATCATCTACATGATGTTAAGCAACATTTTTCCTTTCACATATTTTGGCTCAGGGAAAGCACTTGTTTTAGCAGGGTCAAAAAGAACTCCAGGCAGGATGCCAGCTCAGAATGAATCATAATGTTTACAATTTGGAGAAATCAGTTCAGTTTCCAATTTAAAAAGAAAAAAAATTAAAATATTATGCTGAAGTACCTAAAGACTCTAGCATTAGTTTCTTATATATGTCTTGGGCTCAAAGTACAGCAAATGAAAAAAATCTATCCTCTTTCCACTTCCCAATCCCTATCATTGGTTCCTAACAATAATTTTCAAAATGATTGTCAAAATATTTCATGCATTGCTGATATGACTTGGGAAAAAACTAGTAAACAAAGGAGTGCTTTGATCAAAGACTCCTCTTGAAGAGAAGATGCAGTTTATTTGGAGGTTAATAATCTTGGAGTGCTTCAATACTTTAGATCTGCTACAATGAAGCTGTCAAAATATTTTTAATTTCAGAAGCCTTGACTTCAGAGAAGCAACTCTTACTGTCACAATGATCCATGACCTAGTTACAAACAGATGTTTCCTTTTTCTCTCACCAGTTCTTTTCCCTTCCCTTCCCTTCCCTTCCCTTCCCTTCCCTTCCCTTCCCTTCCCTTCCCTTCCCTTCCCTTCCCTTCCCTTCCCTTCCCTTCCCTTCCCTTCCCTTCCCTTCCCTTCCCTTCCCTTCCCTTCCCTTCCCTTCCCTTCCCTTCCCTTCCCTTCCCTTCCCTTCCCTTCCCTTCCCTTCCCTTCCCTTCCCTTCCCTTCCCTTTTTTACTTTATTCCTGCCATGAGATGGCTGAAGGAGCAGAATCACACCCGTGTCAGAAGGAGGGAGCATGTTGGCCAGTACCAGTGCCAATAAAAGGCTGGTGCTACCAGGGCAGCCTGAGCTCCAGCTACACAGACAGGGTAGAAATAGAACAAGTTCTGTTCAAGTTTTGTGTGCAGCTGTGCTCTGTCACAAGTAATCCGCAATGAAAGCAGAGTAAGCTTTTTTTCCTCAGTTCCTTTTCCTTCACCGGCTTTAACCTAGTTTGGGAATTGCCCTAAGAACATGTATGTAGCCACATACATCAAAATAGGGTAGGTAGACCAAATTTAAAGTTCCTGTGAGTGGAATAGGTTCACACACAAAATCTCAAAGCAGGAGAGAAAGTTATTACATGTTTCAACGACCCAAGAAATGCTTTTTCTTTCAAATGAATGGCTGAGGCATAGAGTACTTTTCAGGGATCAGAAAAAGCACCAGAGATTGCTTTTATATACTATTTCCAAGTCACACCTGCTTGCTATGATGCAAGATGTCAGAAAATAATGAAGTAACATTATACATACTGCAGTTGCAAGATGGGAAACGGGAATCAGATCAAAGGTCTCTGAAAGAAGAAACTTAGAAACAAATGAATTTCTGACATTGAAGAGTGAATAGACTATCTTTGAAATTCTTCAGTCATTGGAGCATGGTAATGGGTTTTCTATTTCTTTTTTTTCCTTCATCTTATTTTTTTGAAACATCTCATATGACAGAATTAAGTATTACAAACAAAAAATTCAGCAGATCTACTGCTGTAAATTTCCCACAAAGCAAAAAATATTACATTGGTATCTTGCATACAGATGTATATACTTGATGTATTTTACTGACCTCAATATGTGTTCTGGGTAAAACTACAGAAAGATTGCCACTTCACATATTAATCTCTGGGAATTTACACTGTAGTGGTGGGTTTCAGCTGTATGTTCCCAGATTTGCTGCCTTTTGGGAAGTGCAGCTCTCTGCAATTTTTGCATTTGAACCCCTATATAGAAATCAAACATAGTGATGCAAACTGGTGTGAGCACTTGCAAATGAGACTAGTACAGCCTGCTAGGGAGTCAGTCACAATTATCCAGGATATTCTCACGTTGGGCTGCTGCAGCCCGCGTGGTGGGAGCGGGGATGTCATTTCTCGGAAGGGAGATGCTGTAATTGGCACAGCAGCGCTGCTGCACTGACAGCACAGCCCAGGTGATCAGACCCGGTGAGGGGGAGCTGGAGCTGGGGGAGCAGCCCCTGCCCTGAGCCAGAGCGCTGAGCTTGCTGCAGACACACCATTGACTCCAGCTGAGGCTGGGGCCGAGCAATGAGCTCCCACATTTTGGGCACTGTTGAACTTCCCTGTCACCCCAGCACAGAGCGTGCTCCTTTCATTTTCAGCAGGGTGCTTTCAGCTACTCTCTC